>NW_027441981.1:0-300000 GCF_048569485.1 Anomaloglossus baeobatrachus | reverse complement strand
ACGCAACGTGCGCACATAGCCTTAGGGGCACTTTGCACACTGCGACATCGCAGGTGCGATGTCGGTGGGGTCAAATTGAAAGTGACGCACATCCGGCATCGCATGCGACATCGCAGTGTGTAAAGCCTAGATGATACGATTAACGAGCGCAAAAGCGTCGTAATCGTATCATCGGTGTAGTGTCGGCGTAATTCATAATTACGCTGACGCGACGGTCCGATGTTGTTCCTCGCTCCTGCGGCAGCACACATCGCTGTGTGTGAAGCCGCAGGAGCGAGGAACATCTCCTACCGGCGTCACCGCGGCTTCCGTAGGATATGCGGAAGGAAGAAGGTGGGCAGGATGTTTACATCCTGCTCATCTCCGCCCCTCCGCTCCGATTGGCCGCCTGCCGTGTGACGTCGCAGTGACGCCGCACGACCCGCCCCCTTAACAAGGAGGCGGGTCGCCGTCCACAGGGACGTCGCACGGCAGTTGAGTGTGTGTGTGAAGCTGGCGTAGCGATAATTTTCGCTACGCCAGCTATCACCACATATCGCTGCTGCGACGGGGGCGGGGACTATCACACTCGGCATCGCAGCATCGGCCTGCGATGTCGCAGTGTGCAAAGTGCCCCTTAGTGTAGCTTTTAATGAGTTCCTGGATCCTGGATGAAGGTATATTTGACCATTCCTGGTTACAAAACAATTCCAATTCAGTTAAGTTTGATGGTCGCCAAGCATGGACAGCACACTTCAAATCATCCCACAGATGTTCAATGATATTCAGGTCTGGGGACTGGGATGGCCATTCCAGAACATTGTAATTGTTCCTCTGCATGAATGCCTGAGTAGATTTGGAGCGGTGTTTTGGATCATTGTCTTGCTGAATATCCATCCCCTGCGTAACTTCAACTTCATCACTGATTCTTGCACATTATTGTCAAGAATCTGCTGATACTGAGTTGAATCCATGCGACCCTCAACTTTAACAAGATTCCCGGTGCCGGCATTGGCCACACAGCCCCAAAGCATGATGGAACCTCCACCATAACATATCTTAAACGGATGACAAGGGAGGAGGATGACATAATAGGAAGAAGACTCAGGGACTCAGAGGCAAGATATATATCTAACACAACTGATGGGAACAGCGCGGCTTAGTTGCATTCATATAGGACATATGTACAACACTCTGAAACTAAATCTAAGCGTAAGCTATTCTTCACCCGACAGTCATACTTTGAGCTTGGGAACCAGTCAAACAAATTACTTGCATATATGGTTAGGCAGCATAATGCTTCAAATACAGTACTGGGAATATGAAAGGCGGATGGTTCGATTGTCACATCCCCTGAGGGCATCTCACAATGTTTCTACACGTTCTATAAAACTTTGTACAGCTCTAAAAGTGTTCATGGGGTCCAGGATTGTTTGGCATATTTCAGATGTAGAATGTCAAATATTGAGTCAGTCACAACGAGAGTTTCTAGAGGCAGACATAATAACAGAAGAAGTAACAACAGCCATCTCAGATATGGCTAGAGGGAAATCTCCCGGTCCAGACGGCCTTCAAATAGACTTTTACGGCAAATATTTGTGACACCTTGGCCCCGGTCCTTTTGATATTTTTTCACACTTTTCAATTGGTGGCTCTCTATCTGCCTCTCTATACAAACCGCATATTCTTGTGCTGAGGAAGGAGGGAAAGGATCACTGGACTGTGGCTCATACCGCTCTATATCATTGGTCAATGCTGACTACAAGATTTTTACCAAAATATTGGCGTCCCAGCTTAATTCTGTTATACTAGATGGAGTGCACCCGGATGAAACAGGATTTATGACTGGGAAAAACAACTCTATAAATATTAGATGGGTCCAGTCTATAGTGCAATACAGTATGTTGGTCCCGGAAAACGAGTGGCCCTTGGCCTCACTGGACGCGGTCAAGGCATTTGACTCGGTGGAGTGGCCATTCTTGTCTGCCTGCCTCCAGAGGTTCGCTTTTGGTCCTAAGTTTAGTAATTGGATCCACATGCTGCGTAGATCCCCATCTGTTGTATCAATTCCTGTTCCGGGTGACTATTGTGTCTGTTTGGGGTAATGGAACAGGAGTCATGGGATCATTACATGAAAATATTTGTTAGGGAAACCTTGTTCATGGCTAGGACGTTGATAGCTCTAAGGTGGATGGGAGGTTCACATCCAACAGTACTGTCCTGGGTCAAATTAGTTAATTAAATCATACCCTATGAAGGGGTCGTGCGTTACAATAGGGGATGCCCAGAAAAATTCAACAAAATCTGGAGCCTGTGGAACTCCTTTCTCGACACACTTACAGAAGATTAAAGGGAATGATTGTGACATAGATCCCTCTAGGTGTTAGAATACTGTCCAGCAGTATATGGATATTGAGATGCTGTGTAGCTGTTATTGTTGCCTTTTGTTTTGTTTAGGTTCTTTGATTAGATTAAGTTGTCTGTATACTTAATACAAATCTGTTAAATGTATAAATGCTAGGGTGTATGAACAACAACACTATTTTGTTTTAGGTAAAGCAGGTGCCATGAAAACTACATGACTGCCTATTACTATGTGTAAAATGCCACCATCCATGTACCTGTAACGGTGTACATTATGTCAGCTGTACCGTGTTTGAGTTGTTAATAAAACAAAGGAAAATAAAAGATACAGATATAAATATGGCTTACCATGGCTGCAAACGGCGCCTCTTGTTGGGGACATTTATTTCCTCCCTTTGTTCGCGTTTTACTAAAATATAAACCAAAAGTGATTATGATCCTAGTTCACATACCAGAGGAGCAATCTCCAACCTTGGAAGAAGCAGAACCTATTACATACTATATGGACAAAAGTATTCGGATGCCTACACATTACACCCAGGGAAGTTATACGAAATCTCATGCTAAATCCCCTCAGTGGCATCAACCACTGAGGACTCTCCGTTCTTTTAAACAATTTTTTTTTATCTCTACTGGCTAACATGGTACAAAGATATACTTTGCCTGTAACACAATCCCTTGTCATTAACCCCTTCTCCCCCTAGGCCTGAAAACACTTTAATGACTGGGCTATTTTTTACGATTCTGACCAGTGTCAATTTTAGGGCTCATGCGTATTGCACTGCAGCGTAAATGCATGTGTCCTGCGTCCCCTGCACAATCTATGTAGATTGTGCATGATACGTGCGCACGTTGCTTTTTTGATTGCAGCGATTTGAATGCTAAAATTTTAACCCAAATCCGTGCGTTCATAAAGCATGTCAATTATTTGTGCGCTTTGGATGCTGCTCCCACTCTGTCTATGGTGGGGGCATCATTGCGAGCGCATGAAATCGGCTTTTTTTCTACAGAAAAAATGCATCCATTACGCAGTGTTTCTGCAGCGATTTGAAGCGCACATGTGCTGTAAAATCGCTGCAGAATAATCAGCAGGTATGTGCGAACAAGCCCTAACAGGTAATAACTCTGGAACACTTCAGCAGATACCGGTGATTCTGACATTTTTTGTGATATATTGTACTTCATTATAGTTGTAAATTTAGGCCGATACTTTTACATTTATTTGTGAAAATATTGGAAATTTGTAGAAAATTTCAGTTTTCAAACTTTGACATTTTATAGCCATAAATCTGAGTTATGTCAGAAAATAGTTCCCACATGTCTACTTTACACCAGCACAATTTTTTAAACAATTTTTTTTTTGTTAGGAAGTTAGAAGGATTCAAAGTTCATCAGCAATTTCTCAATTTTCCAACAAAATTTACAAAACATTTTTTTAGGGACCACATCACATTTGAAGTGACTTTGAGAGGCCTAGGTGACAGAAAATACCCAAAAGTGACACCATTCTAAAAACTGCACCCCTCACATTGCTTAAAATTACATACAAGAAGTTTATAAATCCTTTAAGTGCTTCACAGGAACAAAAGCAATGTGGAAGGAAAAAATGATTTTTTTTTTTCAACACAAAAATGTTACTTAAAACATAATGGGTCGTTGGGGGGTTAATGACCGGGCAATTTTTTGCACTTCTGACAAGTGTAACTTTGACAGGTTATAACTCTGGAATGCTTCAACGGATCGTGCTGATTCTGACATTGCTTTTTTGTGACATATTGGACATCATGTTAGTGGTAGAATTAAGGTCATATTTTGTGTGTTTATTTAGGAAAATATCAGAAATTTGGCAAAAATTTTGAAAATTTCACAATTTTCAAAATTTGAAATGTTATGCCTTTAAATCTGAAAGATACTGTATGTCACACAAAATAGTCAGTAAAGAACATTTCCCACATGTCCACTTAACATCAGCGCAATTTTTGAAACAATTTTTTTTACTTAGAAAGTGTCACGATCGGGGGGGTAACAAGCGGGCGTCACACCCCTCCTCTATACCTCCCGACCGACAGACAGAGCACGTGACGCGCTCTCTAGCACCCCTCTTATAGTCAGGCCAATTATGGAATTGCCCGAAAATAAGCAAGGAGGCCGCTATTCTCCTGTGCCGAGGATTGAAGGGTTCCCGGTGAGAGTGAGGTATATATTCCTCCCGACCTCAGCGGACGGAATATATGAAAACCACCTTTAATCTCACCGGCTGCCCCACAATGATCCTTGGCACAAACTCGCTGCCACCAACCGATTTACGGTAACTATTAAGCCGAACACGCAGACGTGGGATTCAAGATCGAGATAACAGAACAGCCCAAGATTAGTTATATAATTTAATCAGCCTAAGGCACACTAGTAACTACAATATATACAATAGGGAATCTACAGAATATGCAGTTAGGTCAGAGTACAGTTACAGGCAAGGTATGGGTTACAAACAGGCATACAGTTCAAGCAGTTACCTTGTGCGTCTGGCCACAGGGGGGGCGCTGTTAGACCAGGTTTCCGGAGCTCCCTCACAGGTCTTTCCCGACCAGACCCCCGAGCAAAGAACAAGCTAAAATGTCCGAACTGTGGTTATCAACCTGGCCGAATACCTGTCCCCTCCTACCTCTGTGACCTCACAGGGAACCAATGTCACTCCCCCGGCTTTGAGTCAGGATAATATTCCCAAGGGATTATTAATCATAACTTTGCCTGAGAACGTCGTAGGCGGACGCCAATGCTCTCATTTTGACAGTTATGAATTTAGCTGCAAAACGAGAGAACTCATGGCTTGTCTGCTAGTTCCCTACTGGCCGATATCACGCCTGGGGTACTTCCCAAGGTCCCACTCCCATAAAAAAGGTGTGCCAGCATCGTCCGCATGCGGAGACACCATTTTTATGGTTGCCGTATTTATCGGACGTACGGCTCGCGAGATAGTAACCATATTTTACCGGAGTCGTTCTGTCTGGTGGCTTCAATGGCCTGGTAATGAGATAGCAACTCTTGTTACAGGGTCACAGCAGGGGGTCGTCCTGTGTCCTTTGTTCACAACTCATCTAATCTCCATATCACAGGAGATTGCCTCTGCTGTGTGAATGGGTTGTGACACCTTTCCAGATGTTGGACATCTGAGAAGGTGAGAAGGAGAAGGGGGGGGGTGTGCTACCACGGAGTGATGAGAGCGATTATGACTGGAAATCATAATTCCTCTTCATATCCCAGGATTTACCTCACACCTCCCCCCTTTTGAGGGCGCTAGGGGGCAGCACACTCCGGTGTTCCCCCGTGCGTCCGTCCGCGACCTCTCTTTGTCGGGACAGCCCGTCTGCGTTACCGTGGTCACGGCCCCTTTTGTGGCAAATGGTGAAGTTGTATTGCTGCAGCGCAAGGCTCCATCGCAACAACCTCCCAAGGGGATTGTGGTCCGTCTCCACGATGAAGCGGCGCCCATATAGATAGGGTTGCAGACGCTGCAGGGCCCACACTATGGCTAGGCATTCCTTTTCCATCGTGGAGTAGGCCACTTCCCTTGGTAACAGCTTCCTGCTCAGGTACAAGACTGGGTGCTCCTGTCTCGCCGAGCCCACCTGGCTGAGCATCGCACCGAGGCCGAAGTCACTGGTGTCGGTCTGTACTACAAACGGCCGCGTGAAGTCAGCTGCCTGTAGTACTGGTGGGCTGGACAAGGCATCCTTTAGGGCCCGGAAGTCTGTCTCGCAGTCCACTGTCCAATCGACTGCAGAGGGCAGCTTCTTCTTGGTGAGGTCTGTCAGGGGCTTCGCCAGGCTACTATAGTGTGGAACAAACCTCCTATAGTACCCATCGGTCCCCAAGAAGGACATCACCTGCTTCTTTATCCTGGGGGTGGGCCAGGATGCGATGGCTTCCACTTTCTCAGGCTCGGGCTTCAGAGTTCGCCCGCCTACCCGGTGGCCCAGGTAATGGACCTCGCTCATGGCCAGCTGACACTTTCCTGGCTTGATGGTCAAACCTGCCTGGTGGATCCGCCTGAGCACTTGTGCTAGATGCTCCAGGTGGTCCTCCCAGGTGGGACTGAAGACGGCAATGTCATCCAGGTAAGCGGCCGAGTACCCTTCAAGTCCCTTGAGCAGGGTGTTGACTAGCCGCTGGAAAGTGGCAGGGGCATTCCTCATTCCGAAGGGCATCACCGTGGACTCGTACAGTCCAAATGGGGTAATAAAGGCAGAACGTTCCCTGGCCTTGCGTGACAGCATTGAGCCCCCTGTAGTCCACGCAGAACCGAGTGGTTCGTTCCTTCTTAGGGACGAGGACTACAGGCAAGGCCCAAGCGCTGTTGGATGCCTGGATCACCCCCAGCTTCAGCATCTCGTCAATCTCCTGGCGCATGTGTTGCTGCACCTCCAGGGAGACCCGATATGCTGAACACCGGATCGGGGGATGATCCCCAGTGTCCACGTGATGGACGGCCAACTCAGTCCTTCCGGGCTGGTTGGTAAACAACCCCCGGAAGAAGTGTAGGGTGGCCCACAGCTGGGACCGCAGGTCCTCCAAGAGCTGGTGGCCAACCTCCACATCCTCAATGGATCCACCTGCCCTAACCTGGGCTAGCATATTCAAGAGGGTTTCCGCCTCTTCCTCCTCGGGCAGGTTGCACATGGGGAGCGCACATGCCTCCCGCTCATGATGTGCCTTCATCATGTTCACATGAAAGGGCTTCCGCCTTCCACGGGCAGGGTCCAGGGTGACCAGGTACGTTACAGGGTTGAGCTGCTGGTACACGAGGTATGGGCCTTCCCAGGCTGCCTGAAGCTTGTCCTGTGGTACGGGACCAGTACCCACACCTTTTGACTCACTTGGTAGGTCCTCTCACAAGAGTTCTGGTCGTACCAACGCTTCTGATCGGCCTGGGCTTGAGCCATATTGTCGTGCACCAGCTGCGTCAAGGCCTGCATTTTGTCCCGAAAGCGCATGACATACTCGATAACCGACACTCCAGGGGTGGCCACATCCCCTTCCCAAACCTCTTTCACCAGAGCCAGCGGGCCCCGTACACGTCGCCCGTACAGGAGCTCAAAAGGTGAGAACCCTGTTGAGGCCTATGGAACCTCCCGGTAAGCAAATAACAGGTGTGGGAGATACCGCTCCCAGTTACACTCGTGGGAGTCGACCAACATCTTAAGCATCTGCTTTAAGGTGCCATTGAACCGCTCGCACAGACCATTAGTCTGTGGATGGTACGGGCTGGCCACCAGATGTTGCACCTGGACTTGCTTACAGAGGGCCTCCATCAGCTGTGACATGAATTGGGTCCCCCGGTCAGTGAGCATTTCCTGGGGAAAACCCACTCGAGAGAAAATCTCAAGAAATGCGGTGTCCACCTTGTCAGCCCGAATGGACGACAAGGCCACCGCTTCAGGGTACCGGGACGCATAGTCCACTACCGTCAGTACGAAGCGTTTCCCGGAGCTGCTGGGGATGGCCAGCGGGCCGACCAGATCCACAGCCACCCTCCTGAAAGGCTCATCAATGATGGGCAAAGATACCAGTGGGGCTTTGGGGTGTGGCCCCGCCTTCCCCACTCTCTGACAGATGCCACACGAACGGCAGTAGGCAGCCACATCGGCCCCCATTTTTTGCCAGCAGAAATGCTGGTTTAACCTGGCCTTGGTCTTAGTGATCCCTAGGTGTCCGGCCATCGGAATCTCATGTGCGATCCGCAACAACTCCGTCCGGAACGGTCCCTGGGCCACGCCTCTGGTGAACCCTGCTGGACCGTGACCCGATACAGCCATCCTTTGTCCCACACCACTCGCTCCAGGTCCGAGGGAGGCTGTGCCTCCTGCTCCTTGAGAGCTTTCAGGCTGTCGTCAGCTTCTAACGCTGCCTGAAACCCCTGACTAGATGTGGCCAGAATCGACGAGACTGTCACATCTTCGGTCAGTACCCTGGGACCTGTGTCCTGGCCTCCACCTGACTCGGCTGCCACTTGGTCAGAAGGGGAAGAGCTATCGGACCTCCGGGAGGCCCCTGGGCTTCCAGCACACCCACTGCGGGTGACAGCAGCCACAGCCGCTGTTACCGTGGGTCGTGCCTGCTCCTCCTCCGTCCCTGACCAAGTCGCCGGTTCAGGCAGACCTACCTGGCTTCCTGACACACCGGTTGTGGGGGAACCCTGCACCGAGATCTTACCTGGGAGCACTTCCGCTCATGGACCAGCCCCAATCTCACCTGCCTGTTCCCCCCCCCTGCAGCAACAGAAACCCCGCGGTGAAGTCTCTGGGGACCCCGCATTTGCTGTGGTAGCCCCCACCCCACACACTGGTTCTCCCCCTGCAGTATCCTGCTCTCTGCTTATCCCTGCAGAGGGCAACAGATCCCAGCTCACTGGCTGATCACTGGTAAGGGCATTGTCACACCCTTCTCCCACCCCCTCCCCTGTCACAGCTGGAGCTGTGTGTGTGTCTGTGGTTTCAGTGTATGCAGAAGACGCAGAGCTCACTCCCTCCTCCCTTACATCAATTACAGATAACACATCCACATCGCCAGGGGGTATGTCAGTACTGGCTGAAAGATCAGCCCTTGAGGATTCGGGGGCCTCAAACTGGGAGGTTATCCGCCCCAAATCTGTCCCAAGCAACACTTTGGCAGGGATCCTATCAGTTACCCCCACCTCCCTCACCCCTCGTCCTGCGCCCCAGTCCAAATAAATCTTGGCGACGGCAGCGTTGGGTCAGTGCCTCCAATTCCGGAGAAAGCGAGGGTTTTTCCGGGGACCAAGTCTTGGGGGGGACACGATCTCCGGCTGCACCAGAGTCACCTCCGAGGCGCAGTCCCGCAGTCCCATGGTCCTAGACTGGCCGACGGTGACGGGTTGGAAGCTGTCCAGGGACCTACCACCACCCCCCTTTACACAGTGCACCGTGGGCGGTTTTGGGGACGGGGACGGGGCCTTGGGGCACTGAGGTCACATGGCCTTGAAGTGTCCGGGTTGGTTGCACTGGTGGCACCGTCTTGTTTCTGCCACGGGCCTGGAGGGGGGGGGGTCGAGGGGGACACCCCCTGCAGTCTAGGGGCAGGTGGGGCAGTCGCAGAATTCATCTTACCCCCTCTCCAGGTGCTGCTGGCGGCCGCTCTCTTGGCCTCCGGGGCCCGATTGTTGGTGTAGTCATGTGCGAGGGCGGCCGTAGCAGTGGACCCCTTTGGCTTCTGGTTTCGGATGAACTGGCGGAGATCCTCAGGGCAGTTCCACAAGAGTTGCTCCGTGATGAACAAGTCCAGGATCTCCGGTCCGGTGGTAAGCTGCAGGCCTTGGGTCCTGTGGTCGGCAGCTCGGGCAAGTGCCCGCTGGTGGTCAGCCCAGGAGTCCTTTGGTCCCTGCAGGCTTCGGAACTTCTTGCGGTAGGACTCCGGAGTGAGGTAGTACTGTTGGATCAGGGCCCGCTTGATGGTGTCATAGCCCTGATCTGCCTCAGCAGGCAAGTCCCCAAGGATTTCCAGGGCCTTACCCCTTAAATGGGGGGTCAGGTATTTGGCCCACTGATCCTTGTCCAGATGGTGCTGCAGGCAAGTCCGTTCAAAAGCAGTCAGGAAAGAGTCCAAGTCTCCATCCTTCTCCAGCACTGGGAAGTCCTCAACACGGACCTTTGGAAGTTTGGTGTCTCGAAGGTCACGGGTGGCTGATGAGGGCCGGAGCTGAGCTAGCTGCAGCTGGTGGTCACGCTCTCTGCCTGTTGCTGTCGCTCTTCACGCGCTGCTTGCCGCTCCGCAGCTTCACGCGCTGCCTGCCGCTCTGCCCTGCGCTCTGCCATGAGTTCCTTGTAGCCCTCCCGGTCTCCAGAGATTCCAAAAAAGTCAAATGACCCAAATTCTCATGAAACATTAAATTCTTTATTATTTTATTAAACAAACACACAAGAAAAATATTAAAAAGATGGATAATGATATAAAAATATCCTGGGTTCAACAAGTGTTAATTTTTATTTTTTTTTATTTTTTTTAAATATTGTACATAATAAATTCATACAGGTTCATAACACAGTTTTTTTTAACAAATTTTTGTACATATGTTTTTGTGAGGTTGGTCTCCTGAAAAAGTATTCAACCCCTAATCCGCCCGCATCGAGGTCAATTATAATATATAATTTGTGATCTATCGGAAAGTGCTAGTGCATTAGCATACAGCTAAAAATAAACAATTTGAGAGACCAAAGATACATGAGATGAATGAGGGGTTGAATAGTTTTGTTTAGAGGTAGAAATAATCTGCTTATTCCAATGAATCTATGCAGAGTTATTATTTCTGAGGCAAGCCATAAAAAACTGCATCAGAAAAAATTATCTCTGTAAGCACTCACGTTGTCACAGGAATTGCTGAAAAACTCTTTGTAAACAAATGCCCATTATACCTATGCATCTACTGTATATTAAGAGTTAACAGAGCAAAGTTCAATCTGTTATATAGTTAACAGGAATAGTATTACATCAGCATGTTACTAGGCAGGCCATATAACATCATGCCATAAACACTGATGTGATAAGAGCAATACTATTCAAGCAGGTATATTAAGGGTTAACAGAGCAGGATTCCGTCTTGTTGCAGGAGTTGAATTACAACAGCATGTTACTAGGCAAAGGGCGCATATCATTAAGCCATAGACACTGATGTGATCAGAGCAATACTTATCAAGCAGGCAGATTAAATCAAAATTTTGTCAAACAGATCATACAGAGCGGTGATGAACCAAAGCATAAATATAGATCTTACATAAGAACCCCAGGATCACCCTTAACGATCGTTTCGTCTCTTCCTCAGAAGGGGTGAAGTCTGGTAAGGCACACAGTCTATTTAAGGCTGGGTTCACACATAGCGACAGCGATAACGACGTCGCTGTTACGTCACCATTTTCTGTGACGTAACAGCGACCTAGTAAGTCGTTGTTATGATCGCTGCTTAGCTGTCAAACACAGCGACGCAGCAACGATCATAACGTCGCTACATGTGCAGAGAGCAGGGAGCTGCGCACACTGCTTAGCACTGGTTCCCTGCACTCCTAGCTACAGTACACATCGGGTTAATTACCTGATGTGTACTGCAGCTACATGTGCAGAGAGCAGGAGCCGGCAGCACAGGCAGCGTGAGAGCTGCAGAGGCTGGTAACTAAGGTAAATATCGGGTAACCACCTTGGTTACCCGATGTTTACCCTGGTTACAGCTTACTGCAGCTGCCAGATGCCGGCTCCTGCTCCCTGCTCGCTTCATTCCGTCGCTCTCTCGCTGTCACACACAGCGATCTGTGCGTCACAGCGGGAGAGCAACAATAAAAAAACGAACCAGGGCTGTGTGTAACGAGCAGCAATCTCACAGCAGGGGCCAGATCGCTGCTCAGTGTCACACACAGCGAGATCGCTAATGAGGTCACTGCTGCGTCACAAAAACCGTGACTCAGCAGCGATCTCAGCAGCGAGCTCGCTGTGTGTGAAGCACCCCTAAGTAACAGCTGTCCAATGACACGCAGATTACTGATAGCAGCGGCTGTGAAGCGCTTATCATGGAAAGCAGGAGAGTTCAAAGCACCTGGGTCAGCGTCCTGCAGCCATGGAAACGTCCCCTGGTAAACCAGGGAGTGCGTCCATGAACCACGTGAGGACGCCTCACCATAGAAACCAGACAACACTGCTGCCCAGGGAAGCGCAAGCGCTCTAAGGATTTTTTTATACTTAGAAGTTAACCATAGGAATGCCAGTTATATCAGTGAATCTGAATAGATCCATGGTATGAAGTAAATTTATATGGATTAATGCAATGCAGCACTCATGAAACGGACTCTATTTATATAAAGATTTAATAGTGACATATACTAATGTGATTTATATAAATTAAATACAATAAAGTCTAACTGAAACAGACTCATCCATGGATCTAGACTATATATGTGGATATAAAGAAATGTGACAGTGATAAAGAAAATGTGACGGTACAAAAGTGCAAGGTGAGCAAAAAAGTATAGTGAATGAAACAATGAATAAATGTTATACTTACTTATGCAAATTCATTCAATTTCTAAAAGACAAAATTTAGCTGGATATGGACAAACACACAAAAAATGTGCAAAATATGCAAAATTTACAAATACATGTGAAAAAATGTATATAAAAAGTGTATACAAAATGTATATTTTTTATATAAAAATATATCTATATTGTGAACCTAAATACAAGAGACCACCTACACAGCCACATTGCACAATCCTAAATTACATAAAATTATATAATTTCCCAAGGTAAGAGGGGAAGGAATGGAAGGGGGGGAAAAAAAGCCTGGAGTCGGGCCATAGCCATTTGTAGAAGGGCATCCGAGCCTGCCAGGCTCAGTGGATTGGCGAGTGGTGATCTGCGGCACGCTGCAGAGCCTGGTGATTCACTGTCCATTGCAGAGCGGAGGGCTGGCATCTGGCTCCCTGAGGACATTTGGGTGGGCTCCTCCTCATCTTGTCCATAACTGCCAGGTTGTGCGCTGTCCTCTGCAGAACGGCTCTCTGGCGTCGGGCTCCTGGAGGACTCGTCGTCAACATCCTCATTGTTGTCCACAGCACAGTCTTCTACCTCCTCGCCTCTGGCCAGAGCATCGGCCATTTCATTAGCTTTGCTCCTGGTGTTATCAGCCATTGTTGCAGACTTTGGTCACTGACACCTGATGCGCCCACACACCTTACTGTATATGCACTCTGACACTCTAGTGTTGGTCTAGTCTGAAGACCCCAGCAGCCACAGCTGCTACTGGCAGTCTTTAGTGTCTGGGAGTATGGGTCTCACACTCACACGCACTATTATCTCGATCCCACCGCTTGCCACCAATATGTCACGATCGGGGGGGTAACAAGCGGGCATCACACCCCTCCTCTATACCTCCCGACCGACAGACAGAGCACGTGATGCGCTCTCTAGCGCCCCTCTTATAGTCAGGCCAATTATGGAATTGCCCGAAAATAAGCAAGGAGGCCGCTATTCTCCTATGCCGAGGATTGAAGGGTTCCCGGTGAGAGTGAGGTATATATTCCTCCTGACCTCAGCGGACGGAATATATGAAAACCACCTTTAATCTCACCGTCTGCCCCACAATGATCCTTGGCACAAACTCGCTGCCACCATCCGATTTACGGTAACAATTAAGCCGAACACACAGACGTGGGATTCAAGATCGAGATAACAGAACAGCCCAAGATTAATTATATAATTTAATCAGCCTAAGGCACACTAGAAACTACAATATATACAATAGGGAATCTACAGAATATACAGTTAGGTCAGAGTACATTTACAGGCAAGATATGGGTTACAAACAGGCATACAGTTCAAGCAGTTACCTTGTGCGTCTGGCCACAGGGGGGCGCTGATAGACCAGGTTTCCGGAACTCCCTCACAGGTCTTTCCCGACCAGACCCCCGAGCAAAGAACAAGCTAAAATGTCCGAACTGTGGTTATCAACCTGGCCGAATCCCTGTCCCCCTCCTACCTCTGTGACCTCACAGGGAACCACTGCCACTCCCCCGGCTTTGAGTCAGGATAAAATTCCCAAGGGATTATTAATCATAACTTTGCCTGGGAACATTGTAGGCGGACGCCAATGCTCTCATTTTGACAGTTATGAATTTAGCTGCAAAACGAGAGTACTCATGGCTTGTCTGCTAGTTCCCCACTGGCCGATATCACGCCTGGGGTACTTCCCAAGGTCCCACTCCCATAAAAAAGGTGTGCCAGCATCGTCCGCATGCGGAGACACCATTTTTATGGTTGCCGTATTTATCGGATGTACGTCTCGCGAGATATTAACCATATTTTACCGGAGTCGTTCTGTCTGGTGGCTTCAATGGCCTGGTAATGAGATAGGAACTCTTGTTACAGGGTCACAGCAGGGGGTCGTCCTGTGTCCTTTGTTCACAACTCATCTAATCTCCATATCACAGGAGATTGCCTCTGCTGTGTGAATGGGATGTGACACCTCTCCAGATGTTGGACATCTGAGAAGGAGAAGGGGGGGGGGGGTGCTACCACGGAGTGATGAGAGCGATTATGACTGGAAATCATAATTCCTCTTCATATGCCAGGATTTACCTCACAGAAGGGTTTAAAGTTCATCAGCAATTTCTCAGTTTTCGAAAAAAAAATTACAAAACCATTTTTTTAGGGACCACATCACATTTGAAGTGACTTTGAGAGGACTAGGTGACAGAAAATACCCAAAAGTGACACCATTCTAAAAACTGCACCCCTCACATTGCTTAAAATTACATACAAAAAGTTTATAAATCCTTTAAGTGCTTCACAGGAACCAAAGCAATGTGGAAGGAAAAAATGATTTTTTTAAATTTTTTTTCAACACAAAAATGTTACTTAAAACATAAAAGTTTGCATTTTCACAAGGATATCAGGAAAAAATGCACCATAAAATGTATTGTGCAATTTCTCCTAAGTACCCCATATGTGGTGGACATCAATTGTTTGGGCGCACTGCAGGGCTCGGAAGGGAAGGAGCTTCATTAGAATTTTTGAAAGCAAAATTAGCTAAAACCATTAGCGGACACCATGTCGCGTTTGGAGAGTCCCTGATGTGCCTAAACTGTGGAGCTCCCCCACAAGTGACTACATTTTGGAAACTAGCAAACAAAAGGAGGAAAGGAGATGAAGCACGATTTGTTGCAAAATACATTTTATTCAATAAAAATCAAGTAGAAAAGTACTATAAGCAACATGTAATATATACAATAGGTCCTCGGTGAGTGTGGAAAGGGGGTAGTAGAAAAAAGGGGGGAAAAATGAGGTAAATAAAATTACCACACAGAACCAGCCACAATTATTATGCGTATAATAGATGTAATATTTGTGTTAAAATTTACACACCAGTATGGTACTGAATTAAATAAAGTGGCAAACTAAAGGGGGCACATACTGAGAGGATTATATATGTACCTGCAGTCTGGCATATGAAAAAATGTGCCCCACATGAGAGAACCAAAATGGTCTATACACAGAGTGTAAAATTCCCTGACACATGCACAGCCCTGCCACAAGAAACACACCGCAAGTGTGAAGTTGGAGTGAGACAAATAGAAGTAAGTGGTAAATGCCCAAGGCTAGGAAACTGTGCAGGTGAATGGAGAGCACTATGTAAATGACCAGAAAGGACTCATGCAATACCTCTACCTGGTGGTGTAGTGGGAGGCTGGTTCTGGTGGTAAGATAACCTCTTGACAGCTGTTTCGCAGCACGCTTTCTCAAAAGGAAGTGTGATGTATGCGGTGAGAAACCAGCTATATTGGGACCAAGGAAGTGAAAACAATCAATCCTGATTGCAGTTGATGTAGTGCGCGTGCGCTAGCAGCCGAGATCGGGCAGCAGCGAGGGACGGAAACACCGCTGCTTTGGAAACTAGACCTCTCAAGGAATTTATCTAGATGGTTGGTGAGCACCTGGAACAGGTGGGCTTCACAGAATTTTATAAGCTGTGAAAATGAAAAATGTAATTTTTAAACCACAAAAATGTTGCGTTAACGCCAAATTTTGCAAATAACCTAGAGTAATAGGAGATAGTGAACCATACAAATTATTGTGCAATTTCTCCTGACTAATGCAGGAAAGAAGAAGAAGGGAAAGAGTACCACATTGGAGTGCAGATTTAGTTGGAATGGTTTGTTTTGCCATGTCACATTGGTAGAGCCCCTGAAATGCCAAAACAGCAGAAATCTCCCACAGTGACCCCATTTTACAAACTGTACCCCTCAATGAATTCATTCAGAGGTGCAGTGTGCAAACAAATTTTATACTATTGGGCGGTAAACAAAAATAATTACATTTTTACAACTAAAATGTTGTGCTAACCCCAAATTTCCAATTTGCACATGGGGAATAGGTAAAAAATGTCCTATAATGTGTTACACAATTTCTCCTGAACATGACAATACCCCACATGTCATTGTACAGTAGTGTTTGGCCGCACGACAGGTCGGTCTCAGAGAGGAAGGAGCACCATTTGATTTTTTGAAACACAGATTTTCCTAGAATAGTTTGTGGACACCATTTGCAGAGTCCCCATGTGCGAGAAAAGAAGAAATCCCCCTCAAGTGACCACATTTTGGAAATTTCCCCCCTCTGGGAATTCATCTACAGGAGTAGTAATGATTTAGTCTCTAGGGTACGTGCCAGCGATCAGCACATGCCATGTTCTGGATGTGGAGTGTATTCACCTGCAGAGACACAAGTGCACTACTCAGGAGGCGGCAGCTGCCCATGCCCACGATCAGGGTTTGGGGCACTGTGGACTTTCGCTCTGTTTTCCCAGCTGGGAACACTCGCGTCTCTGCAGCATAAATTGACATACTGCATCTAGGGAAGCAGCTCCACAGGTCAGTTTACGAAGTATAGAAAAGAAGTACAGTGGGCATTGGATTTATATCAGTCCATCCACTGTGCTTGTACCGCACAATGCAGTGGTTTGGACACAGCAAAAATACGGAGCATCCAATATGCTGCTATTCCTTATTGTGGGCAAGCACCCTTAAAGGTAATCCCGATGCAAGCACTTAGCGTAGAGCACAGGATAAATATGAGCCGTGCCGTACTGCGTTCTTTTAAAGACAGAATGAACAAATCAACAACAGTTGAACTATTGGCTTTCTTTATTTATTTTTTACACCATTCGCCATGTAGTATAGGTGATTAGGTGGCTGTATTCCTCTGGTACTAAAAAACGCTTTTTACAAAATAAAGTTTTTTTGCATCACCAGATTTTGAAGGCTATAGTTTTTTTTTTATTCTGACATGTGAGGACTTTTTTTGTGGGATAAGTTGGAGTTTTTATTGATACCATTTTTGGCCATAATTTTTGATCGCTTTCTATTCCACTTTTTGTGAGGCAGAATCAAGAAGAAACAGCAACTCAGGAATAGGGGTTTTTTTAACGTTGTTTACAGTGCTGTAAAAGTGATAAGATAGATTTATTCTCCAGGTCAGTATTATTACAGAGATACCATATTTATACAAGTTTTTTTGTTTTGCTGCTTTTATACCATAAAAACTATTTTGCACGGAAAAAATCAGTTTTTGCATTGCTGTATTTTGACAGCTATAACATTTTTATTTGTTGGCTGATAAAACTGTATGGTGGCTTGTTTTTTTGCGGGTGAAATGATGTTTTCATCTGTACCAGTTTTATTTATATATAACTTTTTGATCACATTTTATTCCACTTTTTTGTCAGCTATATGTTAAAAAGACATTGTTTTTGCTATGTTTTTTTTTTTTTTATCGTGTACACTGAAGGGGTTAGCTCGGGTTGTTATGGACGTGGCAATACCAAATATGTGTACTTATTTGTTTATTTTATTTTTTTACACAAATTTAATTGGACTATTTTTATTATTTTTCTTCTTTATTTTCAGATTTTTTTTAAATAACGTGTTTTTCCAAAAATAAGACCTCCATCAAAAATAAGCCCTAGCAGGGATTTTCAGCATTTTCGGAGCAAAGTTTAAATATAAGCCCTCCCCTGAAAGAAGGGAATTTTGTTACTTACCGTAAATTCCTTTTCTTCTAGCTCTTATTGGGAGACCCAGACGATTGGGGTATAGCTACTGCCTCCGGAGGCCACACAAAGCACTACACCAAAAAGTGCAAGGCCCCTCCCCTTCTGGCTATACCCCCCCGTGGTATCACGGGTTCTCCAGTTTTAGTGCCAAAGCAAGAAGGAGGAAAGCCAATAACTGGTTTAAACAAATTAACTCCGAGTAACATCGGAGAACTGAAAAACCGTTCAACATGAACAACATGTGTACCCGCAAACAACAAAAAAATCCCGAAGGACAACAGGGCGGGTGCTGGGTCTCCCAATAAGAGCTAGAAGAAAAGGAATTTACGGTAAGTAACAAAATTCCCTTCTTCTTCAGCGCTCTATTGGGAGACCCAGTCGATTGGGACGTCCAAAAGCTGTCCCTGGGTGGGTAAAGAAATACCTCATGTTAGAGCTGCAAAACAGCCCTCCCCTACGGGGGTGTCACTGCCGCCTGCAGGACTCTTCTACCTAAGCTGGCATCCGCCGAAGCATAGGTATGCACCTGATAATGCTTGGTGAAAGTGTGCAGACTCGACCAGGTAGCTGCCTGGCACACTTGTTGAGCCGAAGCCTGGTGTCGTAATGCCCAGGACGCACCCACGGCTCTGGTTGAGTGGGCTTTTAGCCCTGAAGGAACCGGAAGCCCCGCAGAACGGTAGGCCTCTAGAATTGGTTCTTTGATCCATCGAGCCAGGGTGGCTTTAGAAGCCTGCAACCCCTTGCGCGGACCAGCGACAAGGACAAAAAGTGCATCGGAACGGCGCATGGGCGCCGTGCGGGAAATGTAGATTCTGAGTGCTCTCACCAGATCCAGCAAACGTAAGTCCTTTTCATACCGGTGAACCGGATGAGGACAAAAGGAAGGCAAGGATATATCCTGATTAAGATGAAACGAGGAGACGACCTTAGGGAGAAACTCCGGAATGGGGCGCAGCACTACCTTGTCCTGGTGGAACACCAGGAAGGGAGCCTTGGATGACAGAGCTGCCAGCTCCGACACTCGCCGAAGCGATGTGATCGCAACAAGAAACGCCACTTTCTGTGACAGGCGAGAAAAGGAAACTTCCTTCAGAGGCTCGAAAGGCGGCTTCTGGAGAGCAACTAGTACCCTGTTCAGATCCCATGGATCTAACGGCCGCCTGTACGGGGGCACAATATGACAGACCCCCTGCAGGAACGTGCGCACCTTAGGAAGACGTGCTAGACGCTTCTGAAAAAACACGGATAGTGCCGATACTTGCCCTTTAAGGGAGCTGAGCGACAAGCCCTTTTCTAACCCCGATTGCAGGAAAGAAAGAAAAGTGGGCAATGCAAATGGCCAGGGAGACACTCCCTGAGCGGAACACCAGGATAAGAAAATCTTCCACGTTC
This sequence comes from Anomaloglossus baeobatrachus, assembly GCF_048569485.1. Lineage (NCBI taxonomy): Eukaryota > Metazoa > Chordata > Amphibia > Anura > Aromobatidae > Anomaloglossus > Anomaloglossus baeobatrachus. The sequence continues at coordinate 280,661 of NW_027441981.1, read as the reverse complement.
TGTGGTAGATCTTAGCAGACGTCGACTTTCTAGCCTGTCTCATTGTGGCTACAACTCCTTGGGATAATCCTGCAGACGCTAGGATCCAGGACTCAATGGCCACACAGTCAGGTTCAGGGCCGCAGAATTCTGATGGAAAAACGGCCCTTGGGACAGTAAGTCTGGTCGGTCTGGAAGTGACCACGGTCGGCCGACCGTGAGATGCCACAGATCCGGATACCACGATCTCCTCGGCCAGTCTGGGGCGACGAGTATGACGCGGCTGCAATCGGATCTGATCTTGCGTAAGACTCTGGGCAAGAGTGCCAGAGGCGGGAATACGTATGGGAGCCGGAACTGCGACCAATCTTGTACTAAGGCGTCTGCCGCCAGAGCTCTTTGATCGCGCGACCTCGCCATAAATGCCGGGACCTTGTTGTTGTGCCGGGACGCCATTAGGTCGACGTCCGGCACTCCCCAGCGGCGACAGATTTCCTGAAACGCGTCTGGGTGAAGGGACCATTCCCCTGCGTCCATGCCCTGGCGACTGAGGAAGTCTGCTTCCCAGTTTTCGACGCCTGGGATGTGAACCGCGGATATGGTGGATGCTGTGTCTTCCACCCACATTAGAATGCGCCGGACTTCTTGGAAGGCTTGCCGACTGCGCGTCCCTCCTTGGTGGTTGATGTATGCCACCGCTGTGGAGTTGTCCGACTGGATTCGGATCTGCTTTCCTTCCAGCCACTGTTGGAAGGCTAGTAGGGCAAGATACACTGCCCTGATTTCCAGAACATTGATCTGAAGGGTGGACTCCTGCGGAGTCCACGTTCCCTGAGTCCTGTGGTGGAGAAAAACTGCTCCCCACCCTGACAGACTCGCATCTGTCGTGACCACTGCCCAGGATGGGGGCAGGAAGGATCTTCCCTGAGACAATGAGGTGGGAAGGAGCCACCATTGTAGCGAGTCCTTGGCCGTCTAGCATTCAGGCTGAGTTGGCATGTCTCTTGAGAGGGTGCCTTGACCAGTAGATCGTCTAGGTAAGGGATCACCGAGCGTCCCTGAGAGTGCAAGACTGCTACCACTGCCGCCATGACCTTGGTGAAGACCCGTGGGGCTGTCGCCAGACCGAATGGCAGAGCTACGAACTGAAGATGGTCGTCTCCTATCACAAAACGTAGAAAACGTTGATGTTCTGTAGCAATTGGCACGTGGAGATAAGCATCTTTGATGTCTATTGAGGCAAGGAAGTCTCCTCGAGACATTGAGGCAATGACAGATCGTAGGGTTTCCATCCGGAACCGCCTGGCGTGCACATGTTTGTTGAGCAGTTTTAGGTCCAGAACAGGACGGAATGAGCCGTCCTTTTTTGGAACCACAAAGAGATTGGAGTAAAACCCTCGACCCTGTTCCTGAGGAGGGACAGGGATCACTACTCCTTCCGCTCTTTGGGAGTCCACCGCCTGCCGCAGAGCATCTGCTCGGTCTGGATGTGGGGAGGTTCTGAAGAATCGGGCTGGAGGACGAGAACTGAACTCGATTCTGTACCCGCGAGACAAAATGTCTGTCACCCACCGGTCCTTGACCTGTGACAGCCAAATGTCGCAAAAGCGGGAGAGCCTGCCCCCGACCGGAGATTCGGCGGGAGGGGGCTGGAAGTCATGAGGTAGCCGCTTTGGAAGCGGTTCCTCCATTTGCTTTCTTGGGGCGTGCGTGAGCCCGCCAGGAATCTGAGTTTCTTTGCGTCCTCTGAGACCCTTTGGACGAGGTAAATGGTGTCTTGCCCGAACCTCGAAAGGACTGAAACCTCTGCTGCCACTTTTTCTGCTGAGGTTTGCTTGTTCTGGGCTGGGGTAAAGAAGAGTCTTTACCCTTGGACTGCTTAATGATGTCAGCCAATGGCTCGCCAAACAGTCTATCTCTAGATAAAGGCAAGCTGGTTAAACATTTTTTGGAACCAGCATCTGCCTTCCAGTCCCTTAACCACAAGGCTCTGCGCAAAACTACCGAATTGGCGGACGCCATTGAGGTGCGGCTGGTAGATTCTAGGACCGCATTGATAGCGTAAGACGCAAACGCAGACATCTGCGAGGTAAGGGACGCCACTTGTGGCACTGCTGGATGTATGATAGCATCCACTTTTGCTAAACCAGCTGAAATAGCCTGGAGAGCCCATACGGCTGCGAATGCCGGAGCAAACGACGCGCCGATAGCTTCATAGACAGATTTTAACCAAAGGTCCATCTGTCTGTCATTGGCATCTTTAAGTGAAGCGCCATCCTCCACTGCAACTATGGATCTAGCTGCAAGTTTGGAAATCGGGGGGTCTACCTTTGGACACTGGGTCCAGCGCTTGACCACATCAGGGGGGAAAGGATAACGTGTATCCCTAGAACGTTTAGAGAAACGTCTTTCTGGGTGAGCGTCGTGTTTCTGGATTGATTCTCTGAAGTCAGAGTGATCCAACAAAGCACTCAATTTACGCTTGGGATAGAGGAAACGAAACTTCTCCTGCTCTGCAGCTGCCTCTTCTGCTGAAGGGGCTGGGGGAGAAATATCTAACAGCCTATTGATGGCTGAGATGAGGTCGTTTACCATGGCGTCCCCATCAGGGGTATCCAGGTTGAGAGGGGTTCCAGGAGTGGATTCCTGATCACTCTCTTCAGACACCTCACAGGGAGACTGATTGCGCTGAGACCCTGAGCAGTGTGATGACGTTGAGGGTCTTTCCCAGCGAGCTCGCTTAGGGTGGCTGGGGCTATCATCTGAGTCATAATCCTCAGCTTGTGAAGCCGGGGACCCCCTTGTAGTCTGGATTGGATCCAGCTGAGGGGGGCCAGAGGACAGAGACCTCGCCGAGTCCAAAGACTGAGCCCCAGACATGGATTGCAAAGTTTCAAGGATTTTTGTCATAGTCACAGACATTCTATCAGCAAAAACTGCAAAGTCTGTCCCTGGCGCCGGGGCAGAACTTACAAGCGTCTCAGCCTGGGTCACTACCTCTCCGGACTCCGGCTGGCGAAGCAGCACCGGATCGGAGCATTGCACACAATGGGGGTCATCGGAGCCTGCTGGTAGAGCAGCCCCACATGCAGCACACGCAGTGTACACAGCCCTAGCCTTGGCAGCCTTGCGTTTTGTGGATGACATGTTGCTGCTTCCTCAGAGCGATCTGGGTATCCAGCCAGGAAGCGACCTCACAGTGCAAGAAATAAATAAATATATATATCTGGTGACACAGTACACCAATACACACTGAGGCACTAGAGGGGCCAGCTGAAATGCCGCTTACCGCCCGCTTAAGAGCGGGTGTGTGGTCGCCAAAAGCCCCCTAGTCCAGGTCTCCCAGAGCCTTGCGTCCTTCCTCCAGCCAGACTGCATGTAATGGCTGCCGGCGTCCTGGGAGAGGAGGGGGGGCGGGCCCTGGGCGTTCCTGGCTAAGAGCGGGAAGCCTGCTTCCCTCTGTGCCTAGTGAGAGGGCTGGAGCATGTAAATCAGGCTCCAGCCCTCGTCGCTGCTGCGAAACAGCGTCTCTCCCCTACCCTGATTGACAGGGTGGGGGCGGGAACGAAGCGGAGCTAGGCCGCAAAAAGCCGGGGACTAAAGTTATAAACGCCGCCGCCGTAAAAGCGCGGTCGGCGTGTCCCCGGCGCACCACAAGTCACAGCAGCGCCGCCCGGTCCAGTGGGGGTCGGCGCTGCGTTCCCACAACACAAAGTCCCCCAGTAAACTGTAGGAACACTAACTCCAACGTTACGGTCCCCGGCGCACTACAACACCCAGCCAGCCCGGAGTGTGTCTGTGCCTGCCGGGGACACAGAGTACCTGTATGATGCAGGGCCTTGTCCCTGATTGTACTCCTGCTCCATATCCATCAGGTTCAACTGGGTCTGTGGATGGAGCCCGGCGTCAGAGCTTAGAGGCCGGCAGGATCCCACTTCCACAGAGCCCTACAAGGGGATGTGGAAGGAAAGCAGCATGTGGGGCTCCAGCCTCTGTACCAGCAATAGGTACCTCAACCGTACAACACCATCCACGGGTGAGACGGGAGCATGCTGGGGGCCCTATATGGGCCCTCTTTTCTTCCATCCGAAATAGTCAGCAGCTACTGCTGACTAAAATCTGTGGAGCTATGTATGGATGTCTGACCTCCTTCGCACAAAGCTTGAAAACTGGAGAACCCGTGATACCACGGGGGGGTATAGCCAGAAGGGGAGGGGCCTTGCACTTTTTGGTGTAGTGCTTTGTGTGGCCTCCGGAGGCAGTAGCTATACCCCAATCGTCTGGGTCTCCCAATAGAGCGCTGAAGAAATCAGCCCTAGTCACTGATCAATAATGAAGTGTCCGTGCAGCTAAAAAAGATACTGCAGGACACTTCATTATAGACAGCGGGCACGCCATAATCATACTCCCCAGACGCCAAGCAGATGACCTGCAGTGATCGCACACCCGCACACATTCATATCTCACACACACAATCAGATCTCACAGACAAACCAGATCTCACACACAAACATCCGATCTCACACACAGACATAGGATCACACACACAAACATCGGATCACACACAAACATCAAATCACATACACAAACATCAGATCACACACACATTGGATCGCATATATACTCACCACATTCAGCGACACCGATCTCTTCTCGCCGGCAGAATCCTGAAAGGCAGTGCGGTGGAGCGCAAGGACCTGCAGAACAGGACCTGCGGCAGGACACGTGACTCCCTCCCGGTTGCGCTGGATGTGATGTGTGCGATCTGCTGTGTGTGTGCGCGATCGGCTGTGTGTGTGCGCGATCGGCTGTGTGTGTACGCGATCGGCTGTGTGTGTGCGCGATCGGCTGTGTGTATACGCGATCGGCTGTGTGTGTACGCGATCGGCTATGTGTGTACGCGATCGGCTGTGTGTACGCGATCGGCTCTGTGTGTGACCAGCTGTGTGTGTCTGCGATCTGATTAGTGTGTCTGCGATCTGCTGTGTCTGCGATCTGCTGTGTGTGTGTGTGTGTGTCAGCCAGCAGCAGGGGAGGACAGCGTGCAGCTTCCACCAGAGATCACAGGAGGACCTGGGAGCCACTCAGACGTCCGGTCTGGTAATATGAGTCTCCTGGGAAGTGGGGGGGGTCTGCTTTTTTGGGGCGTTAACGTACCCCCCAACCGTGTTTCTCCAAAAATAAGACCACCTCCAAAAATAAGCCCTAGTGCTTTTTTGTGGGGCAAAAAAAATATAAGACAAGTTGATTCCAATGCTGAAAGAAGTGGGCGAAATAGAGGTATATCTTATACCTTGGTTACGGCCCAGGCTGAATTGCATTGATTTTTGTCCTTCCCTAATAATTTGATGTTCTCATGCCTAACCCCCTAGTGATTTTAACGGAGTCAATAAATGGGAAGTTTTACGTTATACATCTATTTGGCCCAGTTCAAGTTAGTGCAACCACAAAGAAAAAAGAGCGATGAGACATCTTATCATGAAATTTTTATTTTTATTAATATTAATAATCAAGTGGGAAAAGAGAGACAACATTCAATATGGGTGCACAGACCCCAATACCCAGTTAGCCCAGGAGGGTAATATTACATTTAGTTCACAATGTATGTCGCACAAAGAACCGGGGAATGGCGCCCACCCGACGGACGTTCGTTTCGGCAAGATGCAAGATTTATTTTTTTTTCAATAAATCAAATCATTTTTTAAAAAAAGTGTGGGATCCCCTGTATTTTTCATGACCAGCCAAGGTTTAGCAGACAGCTGATGGTTGCAGCCTGCAACTGCCGCCTATCCTGTGCTGGATATGAAAAATGAAGGGTACTCTAGAAAACAACAAAAAAAATTTAACAAAAAAACTAAAAAAAAAAAACAGCTGGCCATCCCTCTCTATCAAGCTATTCTGTTATTTATTTCTATCTATTCTATCTGTTCTTTCTTATTATCTATTCTATCTGTTCTAGCTATCTATCTATCTATCTGTCCATCCACCTATCCATCCATCCATCCATCCATCCATCTATCTATCTGTCCATCCATCTATCCATCCATCCATCCATCCATCTATCCATCTATCCATCTGTCCATGTATCCATCTATCCATCCATCCATCCATCCATCTATCCATCTATCCATCTGTCCATGTATCCATCCATTCATCCATCCATCCATCCATCCATCTATCTATCCATCTATCCATCTATCCATCTGTCCATGTATCCATCTATCCATCTATCTATCTATCTATCTATCTATCTGTCTATCTATCTATCATCCATCCATCTATCTAATTCACTATCAATTCTATCTATCTATCTATCTATCTATCTATCTATCTATCTATCTATCTCTCTATCTATCCATCCATCCATCTATCTCTCTAATTCTCTATATATTCTAGCTATCTATCTATTATCCAATCCTATCTTTGTTTCTACTTTAAAAAATGCATTAACAAAAACACGGTAAAAAGACGTCAAAAACGTACTTTTTTTGGGCCACAAGCTGCATTTTCTGAAACCACAGGGAAAAAAGATGCAGTCAAGATGCAATCAGAAAAAAGATGCCGTGTGTGAAGACAGCCTTAGGCCGGTTTCACACTTGCGATTGACTCGCACGAGTGCAATGTGAGAAAATCTCGCATTGCACTCGAACTAATGTTAATCAATGAGGCTGCTCCGATCTGCTTTTTTTTCTCAGCTCAAATCGGACTGAGAAAATAATTGCAGCTTGCTGCGATTTTTAGAGTTTCTCGAGCGAGACTCTCCAATGCAGGTCTATGGGTGCGATAAAAAAACGGATGTCACACGGACCATCCTAGTGACATCCATTTTTCTAAATACAATCTATCATGTAGCACATAACACTGTAAATGCTCGTGTACATGACTGTAATGACTAATAGCTGCTGAGAAAAAAACGTATCACATACGGATTGAATACGGATTGCTTACGGACTACTATCATGAGAAAAATCACAGACTCGTATTGCAGACGGATCAACACTCGGATAGAGCTCATCCTACTTTCAGGCATGAGAATCGGACCTATTTATCGAACGCAAGTGTGACTCCAGCCTAAGGAAGAAAAAGGTCCAAGTGGTCATCCTAAGGCCGCTTTACATGCTACGACATCGCTAAAGCGATCTCGTTGGGGTCACGGAATTTGTGACGCACATCCGGCCGCTTTAGCAATGTCGTTGTGTGTGACACCTATAAGCGATTTTGAATTGTCGCAAAAACGTTCAAAATCGCTCATCGGTGACATGCCCCCCTATTCCCAATTATCGTTGCTGCTGCAGGTCCGATGTTATTCGTCGTTCCTGCGGCAGCACACATCGCTATGTGTGACACCGCAGCAACGAGGAACCTCACCTTACCTGCGGCCGCCCGCAATGAGGAAGACGGTGGGCGGGATGTTATGTCCTGCTCATCTCTGCCCCTCTGCTTTGATTGGGCGGCCACTTAGTGACACTGCTGTGACGCCGAACGAACCGCCGAACGAACACATTTTTTTTGCGACTGAATATTTTTATACAGGGGCCCTTATACATTTATACCTTGCATATTTATAAATGCAATCTATTTATTAGTGCATTGTTTTTTAATATCGGTGAGATGGGTGAGGTGTTGCTCTGATTGTATAAATTCTTGGTATTTTTTCATGAATTGAGTATAATTTTCCTTTACTCCTCTCACCAATAATTTATGGTCAGAAATCCCCTCTGTGTCTGTGTTTTTCAAGTGATGTTTTTCTTGATTTTTTTGATGTTTTTTAGCTATTTGGATTAAATAAATGTTTTAAAAAAATATTTTGTAAGATAAAAACTATTTGATACAATATACTCTGATTTCTGTTTGTTTGTTGATTATCCAGTTAAGGTTGTTTCAGTCTGCGCCAGGGCCTTTAGAGACTGCACAGCTAAGGCCTCTAGCCTGTACAAGAAACGAGAGGGTCAGGTGCAGTAGAATTGAGATAGACCCTCTTTAAAGGGAACCAAACATCAGCATTTCCCTATATAAGGTGCAGCCAGTGCAGTACTGGCACCATCAGGCACAGTGTGTACATACCATCAGGGGGCAGCTCGGGTGTTTAGGCAGTGAAATCCAACTTTATAAAGTTTGAAAATTCATGCACTTTTTGATTGACGTGTGCACCTCTCTGCTAATATCAGGGCGGGTTATGCACGTTTATCCCCGCCCCCCCGCCGCCTGTTCCTCCCTCTCACTGGCCGTATGTAAATTTGTAATCTTCAGTTACACGGCGTCGGAGTTAGCGCCTGCGCATAGCGCTCATCTCCGGCGTCGTGTTTCTGAAGCCCACAGTATTATGGTGCATGAGAGGGCGACGCATGCGCCCTCGCTTCTTCAGATCTGTTGTGACTGCGGGAGCGCGCGGTCACAACAGGACTGGAGAACAGCTGATCTTACCCTGATTAGCTGCAGCAGACATCTCCTACGAGATCGTCTGCTGCAGCTAATCGGTAAGATCAGCTGTTCTCCAGTCCTGTTGTGACCGCGCGCTCCCGCGGACACAACAGATCTGAAGAAGCAAGGGCGCATGCGCCGCCCTCTCATGCACCATAATACTGTGGGCTTCAGAAACTCCGACGCCGTGTAACTGAAGAATATAAATTTGCATACGGCCAGTGAGAGGGAGGAACAGGTGGCGGGGGGGGCGGGGATACACGTGTATAACCCGCCCTGATATTAGCAGCAGAGGTGCACACGTCAATCAAAAAGCGCATGAATTTTCAAACTTTATAATGTTGAATTTCACAGCCTAAACATCCGAGCTGCACCCTGATGGTATGTACACACTGTGCCTGATAGTGCCAGTACTGCACTGGTTGCACCTTATATAGGAAAATGCTGATGTTTGGTTCCCTTTAATATTTTCCACGTGTGCGATACTATGCACATAACAGTGACACGGTATCTGCAATCTATTATTAGTGATTTTTCCCTTCCGAGCTTGGAGTGCACCACATAAGGGGTATCTGTGTACTGTCTACAACGGACAAACATACTTGTACATCTTACCTCTTCTAAGTCGAAATAGGTGATTTGGATAATTTGCCTCATAAGTATATTTAGGTTTTGGTAGAGCAGCAATACGGGCACTACGCCTCAGCACCCTAAGTGTGAATGACATAAAAGAAAGAATAAAAAAAAAGTTAATATCATTTTCTACATATCTACGGTACTTTACATCAGCATCATTTCTGAAACCAACTTTTTTAGTTGTTAGAAGGTTTAAACGTTCAACAGCTATTTTTCACTTTTTCCAATAAAATTTACAAACCATTTTTATTCACAACAGACCACTTCACTATTATTGACACTATTATTACATGGCTACGGGGCCTATATTCCAGAGAACCCACAAACAAGACCACAATTTAACTCCTTCCCCCCCGGGCAATTTTGTTTTTTACCTCCCCTTCTTCCGAGAGCCATACCTTTTATATATTTCCATCAATATAGCCAAATGATGGCTTGTTTTTTGTGGGACGAGCTATAGATTTGAATGACACAATTTATTCTGCCCCATATTGTACTGGAAAACGGGAAAAAAATTCCAAGTGCGGTGAAATTGCAAAAAAACTACAATTGCTCAATTGTTTTAGGGGGTTTATTTACCATGTTCACTATTTTGAAAAACTGACCTGGGATTATGATTTTCCAGATCGAAACGAGTTTCTAGATACCAAACATGTATAGTTTTACTTTTAGCTAAGTGGTGAAAAAAAAACAAACAGAAGTTTGTCAAAAAAAAAAAGAGTACAGCTTTTTTCGCCATTTTCTGAGACCCACAACGTTCCTATGTTTAGGGATCTGGGGCTCAGTGATGACTTATTTTTTTTGTCTTGAGCTGGTGTTTTTAAATTATACAATTTTTGAGTAGATACGACGTTTTGCCGATAAAATATATGGTCTGCACTAATGGAAGGTGCTGGCGGTATAGGACTATACTCAATGAATTCTAAAGTAGAACAGTTTATGGAAAGCACTCAGGGAAACAGAAAAAAAAATGTCCATTATGTGAAGTTTTGATCGCCTGTTATTGCATTTTAATGGAATGTTGCAGCAACCAAAAAAACTTAATTTTAGTGTTTGGAATTTTTTTTCTAGCTACGCTACATTTACTGATCAGATTAATTGATTTTATATTTTGATAGATCGGGCATTTCTGAAAGCGGCGATACCAAATATGTTTTTTTATTACTATTGTTTTATTTTCAATGGGGCAGAAGATGGTGATTTGAACTTTTAGGTTTTTTTATATTTTTTAAAACTTTAACTTTTTTTAATTGATTTTACTAATCCCCCTAGGGTACTTTATGGCTACACTGTCCGATCACCAAAAATGTTGTGGTCTTGTAAATACCGGCGCTCTGTCAGCATTCACAAGAAATGAGTTATAGCAGCGACAGGGGTAATCATCTGACCCCCATGCTGTCATGGCAATACCGTGGGGCTCGTGACTGCATCATGGGGCTGCCGATGGCAGCGGAGAAAGGTGTGATCCACGCCAAAGCGCGATCTAATGATGCATGCCCACAATCGGTGTTTGCAGCATTTTGGATGTAGTGTGTTTTTGCTGTGTCCAAAACGCTGTGTTGTACAGTACAAGCACAGTGGATGACATTTCTAGAAATCCCGTGCCCACTGTGCTTGTTTTTTCCACAGCAAACACTGACCTGCGGTGCAGCTTTCCAGACCGCAGCATGTCAATTGTTTTCTTTGGAATTGCCTGCACCCTCCATAAGGAGAACACAAGTGAGAGACCGCAGCGCACTGAACCCTGATTGTGGGTACGTGCAGATGCAGTCTCCTGCGTTCTCCTGCGGAGGAGACTCGCGGCCCTGCAGGTCAGGACCCGCTGTGTCCAGGACGCAGTGAGTCCTGATCATGGGCACACACCCTAAGGCTATGTGCCCACGGGCGCTCGTACCTGCGGATGTATCCGCAGGTACGAGCGCATGTTTCCCGCAGCTGCCCGCCGGCGTCCGCAGCTATTTTTAGCTGCGAGATTACAGCGGAATAGCTACGGGAAACATGCGGATATTCATGCGAATTACCTGCGGAGGTCCCGGCCTCTATCTCCATAGCGGAGGGCCGGGACATCCGCAGGTAAATCCGCAGGAATAATTGACATGCAATTATACCTGCGGATGCGAACATCCGCAGCATGTACGGCAGCCGCACTTTCCGCAGCGTGGACACAGCACTCCCCATGTCCCATAGGATAACATGGGGAGTGACTGTACATGCTAAAACCTGCGGATTTATCTGAAAAATCCAGAAAAATCAGCAGGTTTTCCGCAGCAAAATCCGCACAAACAAGCTCCCGTGGGCACATAGCCTAAGGGGTTAAAAGGCGTGGATGGATCAGCTCAGCAGACATGTGCAGGGAGTACGACACCAGTACATCCTTGGTCATGAAGAGGTTAAAAAACAACACCATTCAAGTTATTCAAAACCACATTCGAAAGTTTATTAACCCATCAAATACTTCACAGGAATTAAAGGAAACTGGAGAAAAAAAAATTAAAATTACTCTTTGTTTTTGTTTACTAAAAAGTTACTTTAGTCAAACATTTTCATTTTTAAAAGGGTGACAGGAGAAATTGTACCCCAATACTTGTGGTGCAATATCTCCTGTGTATGCATTACCCGGAGTAGTTGGAAACTACTTTTTGTTTTCCACTAATTTTTATTGAGTTTTCCCTTTAAGCGTAAACAGACTTTGGAGTTGTATTTTCTGTATCTATCTACAAGGAATGGTAGGAAGGGAGGAAAGGAGAAATAGGTAAAAAGTGATAGGGAAGTGATTAGAATAGTCACCGGGGAAGGCAGGAGAACTAACACTCTTAACATTCCCATGGCGAAAGTGTATAGAAATGAGAACTCCCAAGATTTAGAACATTTTAGAAATAAAGTAATGGAAACTACTGTTTGAGCACACCATAGGGCTCGTAAGGGACGGAGTTCTATTTGACTGTTGGTGGGCAACATGGAATGCTTTGAGGTTGCAATGTCACATTTGAGCAGTCAATACATCAGAAACCCACAACAAGCAACCCCATTTTGGAAATTACACCCCTCTGAATTACCATTGTAAGGCTATGTGCCCACGCTGCGGATTTACCGCGGATTTTGCCGCGGATTTGCCGCGGATTTCCCGAAAATCTGCAGCAGCGGCACTTCCAAGCCATTTCAATGGCATTTTGGAAATGCTGTGTCCATGCTGCGGATTTTTCCGCTGCAGATTTGCCGCGGATTTTGATCCGGAAAAATCTGCAGCATGTCAATTGTTTGGTGCAGATTTGGTGCGGATTTTTGGTTTTGAATGGGGAAAAAAAAAAAAAAAAAATCCGCATCAAAATCCGCGGCAAATCCGCGGGTGCGGATTTGCCGCGAAAGTCGCGGATTTTCAGGCAGAAAAATCCGCAGGTACATTCTACCGTGGACACATAGCCTTACTGTTTTTAATCCACAAGTATTTTCCAGCTCCCAGCTGGTATTACAATGAAAATTACAAATCTACCTTTTGGCCATGTGCGCACGTTGCGTATTTTTCTGCGTTTTGGCTGCGTTTACAACTGCACTGTGTCATTGACAAAATTCATGCGTTGTACTTCCCCAGCAAAGTTTATGAGAATCATGCAAAATCTGTGCGCACAATGCTTTTTGAAACGCAGCATTTTGATTGTCAAAAATTTGACAAAATCTCTGCGTTTAGAAAAGCAGCATGTCAATTCTTTTGTCCGTTTTGGCAGCGTTCTACACCAATTGAAATCAATGAGTTGTAGAAAAACGCTGCCCAACTGTTAAACAGTACATTTTTATTGCGATTCGCATGTTTTTTTGACATAACAAACACAGGTCTTTCGGTCGCTGTCTCTCTCTGTCAATGTCGGTCTCTTTCTCTGTCGATATCGGTCTCTCCTTCCCACCCCCTCTCTCATACTCACTGATCCTCGATCACCGGCGCGGCGCTGCACGGCGTTCACACTGTGGCGGCTTCTCCTCTTTTGAAAATGCCGGCCACTCATTAATCCATCTCGTATACCCTGCTTCCCCTGCCCACCGGCGCCTATGATTGGTTGCAGTCAGACACGCCCCCATGCTGAGTGACAGCTGTTTCACTGCAAAAATCACAGCCGCCGGTGGGCGTGTCTATTCGAGCAGTAAAAAAATAAATAAATAATTAAAAAAAAAACGACGTGTAGTCCCCCCAATTTGGATACCAACCAGGGTAAAGCCACACGGCTGAAGGCTGGTATTCTCAGGATGGGGAGCTCCATGTTATGGGGAGCCCCCCAGCCTAACAATATCAGCCAGCAGCCGCCCGGAATTGCCGCATCCATTAGATGCGACAGTCCCAGGACTCTACCCGGCTCATCCCGAATTGCCCTGATGCGGTGGCAAACGGGGTAATAAGGAGTTAATGGCAGCCCATAGCTGCCACTAAGTCCCAGGTCAATCATGGCAGGCGTATCCCCGAGATACCTTCCATGATTAACCTGTAAGTTAAAGAAAATAAACACACACATCCAAAACATCCTTTATTTGTAATGAAAGACAAAAAAAACACCCTCTTTCACCACTTTATTAACCCCTCAAAAACACCTCCAGGTCCGACGTAATCCACGCAAGATCCCACAACGCTTTCAGCTCTGCTACATTAGAAGCTGACAGGAGCGGCAGTAGAACACCGCTGCTCCTGTGAGCTCCATGCAGCAACTGAAGTGAGTCGCGCGATCAGCTGTGCTGTCACTGAGGTTACTGGCGGCTACCGCCCTCAGGTGGAGGTCTGCAGCTGTGCCCGCGAATAACCTGAGTGAAAGCACAGCTGATCGCGCGGCTCACTGCAGTCACTCAGGGGATTTGCGATCACAGGTGAGTCCTTCACAAGTAACCACAAATCAAGCCGCAGCACACGCACAGAGCCTCGCGATCACAATGATGTTGGGTGAAGTTCATCCGAGTTCATTCTGATCGTGCGGCACTGTCTCGCAGCCAGCCATGCTCTTTTTGACAATGCGGTCCCGCTCTACTGCAAGTCTATGGGGATGCTGCAGAGCCGAGTGGGACTGCACTGTCAAAAATGTGCGTTCTGGATGCTTTTCCCACTCTATCTATGGCAGAGCAAGCATCTAGAACACATGAATTCTCTCCAGGAATGTTTGCACATTGCGTTCTGCTGAATGCGTCTCAGAACGCAGCTTTTTCGGCTGCGTTCTGAGACGCACACGCAGTGACTTACACGCTGCGGAATAGAATGCAACGTGCGCACACAGCCTTTCAGTACCCAAAACATTGTGCCAAGCTTGAGCTTCTGGTGGCACACACCAAGTAAATTGATAAGTGAGCTCTCCCTGCTACATTAATGCCGGTTTAAGCATATTGTGGCTCAGAATGTATGGGGCCATTAGGATTTGGGAGCGCGCAGATTTTAAATTCGAAGAGGCAACGTCATTTTTACAGCGCCTTTCTCCTGTCTGCAATGTGGAAACTATTTCTGCTGCAAAATGACGGACCTTAGTGAGGGCTTGATTTTATGGACTTGGTGGAAGACTTTCATGGTAAAATTTCGGAGTACAAAATATTTTGCCTTTAAAGGGAAGGAATCATCCCCCAAAAAAAATGTTTTCAACAATTCAAAAATATGTAAAGTATTAACTTTTATTTTTTTTAATATCAGCATTTATTTAATGGAGTAAAATATGAAACATATTTTTTTTTATATTTTCCACTTTTAAAAACTATGGGGAGCAGCTGCAGAAATTTGCCATGACAACCTAGTGTACTGCCGTCTCGTATTATAACTGCAGTTAATGTGAGCTGGATCTGCTCTCATGTGTCAGAAATCATAACTCTCCTAACCATCTGGGCATTTGCAAAAGGATAAAGGCTCGTAGGCACGTACATGCTGAAATTTCTGCAGCGATTTGACAGCGCATGTGCGCTTCAAATCACTGCAGAAACACTGCGTAATGGATGCACTGTATCTGCAGAATAGATGCCGATTTCATGCGCTATGGATGCTGCCCCCACCATAGACAGAGTGGGAGCTGCATCCAAAACGCACAAATAATTGACATGCTGCATTTTTGAACGCACGGATTTGGGTCAAAATTTTAGCATCCAAATCGCTGCGTTCAAAAAAGCAACGTGAGCACAGATTATGCACAATCTTCATAGATTGTGCAGGGGACGCAGGATGCATGCATTTACGCTGCAGTGCTCAACGCAGCGTAAATGCATGATATTACGCAACGTGCGCACGAGCCCTTAAGGGAGGGTGGCCTTTAGGATCATAATGTGAAGCCATTTTGTTGGTGACTGTAAAGTGATATTGACCTATAGATAGAGACATCAAGAATAGCTGACAGCACAGATAATGTTAGGCCCCATGGGCACACTGCAATTTTTAGGCTATGTCCGCACGTTGCGTTTTCACCTGTGTTTTGAGCAGCAGCGTTTTCATGCCAAAAGGCATGCGTTTTGCGTTTCCATAATAGTCTATGGAAAATGTCAAAATTCTGTGCGCACTATTCATTTTCAAACGAAGCGTTTAATTTGCATAAATTGTGGTAAAAAACATGCGTTCAAAGAAGCAGCATGTCAATTGTTTTTGCCATTTCTGCAGCGTTTTGCTAACATTGAAGTCAATGAGAAGTAGCAAAAAGCAACAAACATCAAAATTCCAGCGTTTTACCTGCTTTTTAGCTGCAGAAACACTGCGTTTTTGATTACAAAAACGCATGCTCTTCAGACAATAAAATAATGGAATAATATGTTCCTTTACACATACACATAGTCCGACAATTAAATCAAAGAAAATTATGTTTATTTTTAAATTTTTGTCAAAAATATTATATTACAGCTATAATTTCATGAAATTAACTATTTTCTTTAAGAATTCTAAATTTATATATTTTTTCCTTTTTTTCTCTTTTCTCCTTCTGATTGACTTTTTAAACTTTATTAATCAGTGTCTTGATGTTCAAAACGCATCTGTCAAAACGCAAGGGAAAAAGCGCTAAAAACGCATCAAATACGTGGTAAATACGCATGCGTTTTTAGCGCTAATTTTAAGAAAAAGGCAACTTTGGCTTAATCAATTAAAGCCAAAACGTGCGTTTAGAACTGCAAGTAGGACGACGCAACGTGCGGACATGGCCTAAGGCTGCGACCACACTTTGCGCTTCCACCTGCGGTTCCATTGCTTTTTGGTTGCGTTTACAGAAGCACCTTTTTCATGCCAAAATGCATGCGTTTCCATTAAAACCAATGGAAAAAGTTGTTTTCCCCGACCGCACTTTGCGTTTCAAAACGCAAGTAAAAATTTGCATATTTTGTGGCAAAAACCATGCGTTCAAAGAAGCAGCATGTCAATTGTTTTTGTCATTTCTACAGCGTTTTGCTAACATTGAAGTCAATGAGAAATGGCAAAAACCAACAATCAAGCAAATTCCTGCGTTTTACCTGCTTTTGCAGTGCAGAAAACATGCGTTTTGACTTCAAAATAATGATTTCATATGTCCCTTTACACACACACATAGTCCGACAATTAAAATTTAGAATTTTAATAAATTATTACATTTTTTCCATTAAATATCATATTACCGCTATAATTTCATTATATTAATCTATTTTCATTATATTTTGCAAAAATATAGAATTCTTTATTTTTTCCAATTTTTTCATTGAGTTTGACTATTTAAACTTTATTTAGCAGTGTCATGATGTTCAAAACGCATCTATCAAAATGCAGGTGGAAAAGCATGCAAAAAGCGCAGAAAACGTATCAAAAATGCGGTAAATACGCATGCGTTTTCAGCGCTAAATATCTGAAGAAGGCAACTTTGGTCAAATCAATTAAGGCCAAAACGTGCGTTCTGAACTGCAAGTAGGAGAACGCAAAGTGCGGTCGCAGCCTTAATGCGTTTTTGGTGCAGTTTGTGGTGAAATTTTAGTCACTACAAACTGCATGCTTTTCCTTCCCCAGAAAAGTCAATGAGATTTGAGATTTGCTGTGTGCACGTTGCTTTTTTTTTTTGTCTGCAGTTTTGTGGTGACAACAAAACTGCAGCATGTCAATTCTTTTTGCATTTTCCCTGCATTTTTCACCCATTGGTGTTAACAAAATGCATAGAAAAACGCATGGTCAAAAGAAGGGAATTTTGTTACTTACCGTAAATTCCTTTTCTTCTAGCTCCAATTGGGAGACCCAGACGATTGGGTGTATAGCTACTGCCTCCGGAGGCCACACAAAGTATTACACTAAAAAGTGTAAGGCCCCTCCCCTTCTGCATATACACCCCCCGTGGGATCACGGGCTCCTCAGTTTTAGTGCAAAAGCAAGAAGGAGGAAAGCCAATAACTGGTTAAACAAATTCAATCCGAAGGAACATCGGAGAACTGAAACCATTCAACATGAACAACATGTGTACCCGAAAAAAACAAAAATCCCGAAGGAAACAGGGCGGGTGCTGGGTCTCCCAATTGGAGCTAGAAGAAAAGGAATTTACGGTAAGTAACAAAATTCCCTTCTTCTTCGGCGCTACATTGGGAGACCCAGACGATTGGGACGTCCAAAAGCAGTCCCTGGGTGGGTAAATTAATACCTCAAGTTAGGGCCGTAAAACAGCCCTTCCCTACATGGAGGCAACCGCCGCCTGCAGGACTCTTCTACCTAGGCTGGCATCCGCCTAAGCGTAGGTATGCACCTGATAATGCTTGGTGAAAGTGTGCAGACTCGACCAGGTAACTGCCTGGCACACCTGCTGAGCCGTAGCCTGGTGCCGTAATGCCCAGGACGCACCCACGGCTCTGGTAGAATGGGCCTTCAGCCCTGAGGGAACCGGAAGCCCAGCAGAACGGTAGGCTTCAAGAATTGGTTCCTTGATCCATCGAGCCAGGGTGGATTTGGGAGCCTGCGACCCTTTACGCTGACCAGAGTCAGGTACAAAGAGTGCATCCGAGCGGAAATGTAGATTCTGAGTGCTCTCACCAGATCCAACAAATGCAAATCCATTTCATATCGATGAACTGGATGAGGACAAAAGGAAGGTAAGGAGATATCCTGATTGAGATGAAAGGGGGATACCACCTTAGGGAGAAACTCCGGAATCGGGCGCAGCACTACCTTGTCTTGGTGAAACACCAGGAAGGGAGCTTTGGCTGACCGCGCTGCTAGCTCGGACACTCTCTGAAGAGATGTGACCGCTACCAGAAAGGCCACTTTCTGTGAAAGTCGAGAAAGTGAAACATCCCTCAGAGGCTCGAGGGACGGCTTCTGGAGAGCAATTAGTACCCTGTTCAGATCCCATGGGTCTAACGGCCTCTTGTACGGAGGGACAATGTGACAAACCCCCTGCAGGAACGTGCGTACCTGAGGACATCGTGCTAGGCGCTTCTGAAAGAATACAGACAGCGCTGGGACTTGTCCTTTAAGGGAGCCGAGCGACAAACCTTTTTCCAAACCAGATTGCAGGAAGGAAAGAAAAGTAGGCAATGCAAATGGCCAGGGAGACACTCCCTGAGCAGAGTACTAAGATAAGAATATCTTCCACGTCCTGTGGTAGATCTTGGCAGACGTCGGCTTCCTAGCCCGTCTCATGGTGGCAATGACGTCTTGAGATAATCCTGAAGACGCTAGGATCCAGGACTCAATGGCCACACAGTCAGGTTCAGGGCCGTAGAATTCAGATGGAAAAACGGCCCTTGGGACAGTAAGTCTGGCCGGTCTGGTAGTGCCCACGGTTGGCCGACCGTGAGATGCCACAGATCCGGGTACCACGACCTCCTCGGCCAGTCTGGGGCGACGAGGATGGCGCGGCGGCAATCGGAGCTGATCTTGCGTAGCACTCTGGGCAACAGTGCCAGAGGGGGAAACACATAGGGTAGCTGGAACTGCGACCAATCCTGAACTAAGGCGCCTGCCGCCAGAGCTCTTTGATCGTGAGACCGCGCCATGAAAATCGGAACCTTGTTGTTATGCCGAGACGCCATTAGGTCGACGTCCGGCATCCCCCAGCGGCTACAGATTTCCTGAAACACGTCCGGGTGAAGAGACCATTCCCCTGCGTCCATACCCTGGCGACTGAGGAAGTCTGCTTCCCAGTTTTCTACGCCCGGGATGTGAACTGCGGATATGGTGGATGCTCTGTCTTCCACCCACATCAGAATCCGCCGGACTGCCTGGGAGGCTTGCCGACTGCGTGTTCCGCCTTGGTGGTTGATGTATGCCACCGCTGTGGAGTTGTCCGACTGAATTCGGATCTGTTTGCCTTCCAGCCACTGCTGGAAGGCTTGCAGGGCAAGATACACTGCCCAGATTTCCAGAACATTGATCTGAAGGGTGGACACTTGCTGAGTCCACGTACCCTGAGCCCTGTGGTGGAGAAAGACTGCTCCCCACCCTGACAGACTCGCGTCTGTCGTGACCACCGCCCAGGATGGGGGTAGGAAGGACTTTCCTTTTGACAATGAGGTGGGAAGAAGCCACCACTGAAGAGAGTCCTTGACCGTCTGAGAAAGGGAGACGTTCCTGTCTAGGGACGTCAACTTCCCATCCCATTGGCGGAGAATGTCCCATTGCAGTGGACGCAGATGAAACTGCGCGAAAGGGACTGCCTCCATTGCTGCTACCATCTTCGCTAGGAAGTGCATGAGGCGTCTTAAGGGGTGTGACTGGCCTTGAAGGAGAGACTGCACCCCCGTCTGTAGTGAACGCTGTTTGTCCAGCGGAAGCTTCACTATCGCTGAGAGAGTATGAAACTCCATGCCAAGATATGTCAGCGATTGGGTCGGGGTCAGAATTAACTTTGAAAAGTTGATGATCCACCCGAAACTCTGGAGAGTCTCCAGCGCAACGTTCAGGCTGTGTTGGCATGCCTCTTGAGAGGGTGCCTTGACAAGTAGATCGTCCAAGTAAGGGATCACAGAGTGACCCTGAGAGTGCAGGACTGCTACCATTGCTGCCATGACCTTGGTGAAAACCCGTGGGGCTGTCGCCAGACCGAAGGGCAGGGCTACGAACTGAAGATGCTCGTCTTCTATAACGAATCGTAGCAAACGCTGGTGCTCTGGAGCAATCGGCACGTGGAGATAAGCATCCTGATGTCTATTGATGCTAGGAAATCTCCTTGAGACATTGAGGCAATGACGGAGCGGAGGGATTCCATCCGGAACCGCCTGGTTTTCATGTGCTTGATGAGCAGTTTTAGGTCCAGAACGGAACGGAAAGAGCCGTCCTTTTTTGGCACCACAACCAGATTGGAGTAAAAACCGTGACCTTGTTCCTGCAGAGGAACAGGGATTACCACTCCTTCTGCCTGCAGAAGAGCATCGGCTCGGTCGGGAGGTGGGGAAGTTCTGAAGAATCGAGCCGGAGGACGAGAACAGAACTCTATCCTGTACACGTGAGACAAAATGTCTCTCACCCACCGTTTTTTGACCTGTGGCAGCTAAATGTCGCCAAAGCGGGAGAGTCTGCCACCGACCGAGGATGCGGAGAGAGAGGGCTGAAAGTCATGAGGAAACCGCCTTGGTAGCGGTACCTCCGGCTGCCTTCTTTGGGCGTGATTGAGCCCGCCAGGAATCTGAGCCCCTCTGAGCCTTTTGAGTCCTTTTGGACGAGGAAAACTGGGACCTGCCCGAGCCTGGAAAGTACCGAAACCTCGACTGTCCTTTCCTCTGTTGGGTTTTGTTTGATCTGGGCTGGTGTAAGGAAGAATCCTTATCCTTGGACTGTTTAAAGATTTCATCCAATCGCTCACCAAACAGTCTGTCACCAGATAATGGCAAACTGGTTAAGCACTTTTTGGAAGCAGAATCTGCCTTCCATTCCCTTAACCACAAGGCTCTGCGTAAAAACCACGGAGTTGGCGGACGCCACTGACGTACGGCTCGTAGAGTCCAGGACAGCATTAATAGCGTAAGTCGCAATGCAAACATATGCGAGGTTAAGGACGCCACCTGCGGCACAGATGTACGTGTGACAGTGTCCACCTGCGCAAGACCAGCTAAAATAGCTTGGAGTGCCCATACGGCTGCGAATGCCGGAGCAAACGACACGCCGATAGCTTCATAGACAGATTTCAACCAGAGGTCCATCTGTCTGTCAATGGCATCTTTAAGTGAAGTCCCATCTTCCACTGCAACTATGGATCTAGCCGCAAGCCTGGAGATTGGGGGATCCACCTTTGGACACTGGGTCCAGCGCTTGACCACGTCAGGGGGAAAGGGATAACGTGTATCCTTAAGACGTGTGGAGAAACGCTTGTCTGGATAAGCGTGGTGTTTCTGGACTGCTTCTCTGAAGTCAGAGTGGCCCAAAAAAGTACTGAATTTACGCTTGGGATACCTGAAATGGAATTTCTCCTGCCGCGAAGCTGACTCCTCCACTGGAGGGGCTGAGGGAGAAATATCCACCAGTCTATTGATGGACGCTATGAGATCATTCACCATGGCGTCACTATTAGGAGCATCCAGATTGAAAACGGTCTCAGGATCAGAATCCTGATCAGCTACCTCTGCCTCATCATACAGAGAATCCTCTCGCTGAGACCCTGACCAGTGTGTGAAGTCGAGGGTCTCTCCCAGCGAGCTCGCTTAGGCTGCTGGGACTGTCGTCCGTGCAGAGCCTTCAGCCTGGGATGTATGGGACCCCCTTGGAGCACGTATTAGTTCCAACTGAGGGAGACCGGGGGGCATTGATTCAACAGTGCCCATTGTCTGAGTCACCGGCCTGGACTGCAAAGTTTCTAGAATCTTGGTCATAGTCCCAGACATTTTATCAGCAAAAAACTGCAAACTCTGTCCTCTGGACAGTTTCACAGGTGGCTCTCTCTGGGCCACCACTAGCAGAGACTCTACCCAATGGGGGTTAGTGGAACCTGCCGTTAAAACAGCCTCACATGCGGTACAGACAGCATAGAAAGCCTGTGCCTTGGCACCCTTGCTTTTCTGCGGACGACATACTGTTGTCTCCTCAGAGCAATCTAGGGGTATATAGCCAAGAAGCGACCGTACAGTGCAAATATAGGTACAAGCATAAAGTACACAAAACACTGTGGCACTAGTGGGGTCAGCACCAAGGTGCTGCTTACCGCCCGCTTAAGCGGGTGTGTGGTCGCCAGAATCCCTTGACCGGGTCTCCCAGAGCCTGTGTCCGTTCTCCAGCTTAGACTGCATGCAGGAATGGCTGCCGGCGTCCTGTGAAGAGGGGCGGGCCGTGGGCGTGCCCCAGACAAAGAGCGGGAAACTGGCGTCCCACTGTGCCCAGTGAGGGGGCTGGAGTATGTAAATAAGACTCCAGCCCTCGGTGCTGACCATTGTACAGCGTCTCGCCCCTTCCCTGACTGGCAGGCCCGGGGGCGGGAAGGAAACAAAACTAGGCCGCAAAAGCCGGGGACTCGATTTATAAGCGCTGCCGTCGTAAAAGCACGGTCAGCGCGGAAGTCCCCGGCGCACCACAAGTCTCATCCGCGCCGCAGCTTCTAGCAGCGGCCGGCGCGGCCGTTTCCCACACATTAACTCACTCAGCTAAGCTGCAGTGAGTATAGCCCCAGCGCGCAGCGCTGTTGTCCCCGGCGCACTAACACACCCAGCATGCTGGTGTGTGTGTGCGTGGTCTGTACGGGGACACAGAGTACCTTAACGTTGCAGGGCCTTGTCCCTGACGATACTCAGCTCCATTCCAGCAGGATCTCCGGGTCTGTGGATGGAGCCCGGCCTCAGAGCCTGGAGGCCGGTAAGATCCCACTTCACCCAGAGCCCTCAGAGGGATGGGGAAGGATGCAGCATGTGGGCTCCAGCCTCCGTACCCGCAATGGGTACCTCAACCTTAACAAACACCGCCGACAAAAGTGGGGTGAGAAGGGAGCATGCTGGGGGCCCAAGTATGGGCCCTCTTTTCTTCCATCCGACATAGTCAGCAGCTGCTGCTGACTAAACAGTGGAGCTATGCGTGGATGTCTGACCTCCTTCGCACAAAGCATAAAACTGGGGAGCCCGTGATCCCACGGGGGGTGTATATGCAGAAGGGGAGGGGCCTTACACTTTTTAGTGTAATACTTTGTGTGGCCTCCGGAGGCAGTAGCTATACACCCAATCGTCTGGGTCTCCCAATGGAGCGCCGAAGAAACACATTTTTTGATGCATTGTTTTGGCCACAGGGGGCATTTTTGTGGCTATGACAAAACTGCAGCATGCGGACATGCGCTAAGTTGGTACTGCTCGCTGTATCATACGCAGACTGTATGACTTGCTGTGATTAGATAAGCAGAGGATAACACACTCTGGGATTACACACAAGGCTCAATGGAGTGTATCACACAGGATGGGATTAGAAATACGCAGTATCTAATGTATATAAACAAAAAAGGATAAGAAGCCAACTCACTAATCCAGTGTAATGAATAAAATATATTTTATGATTAGAAATGGAAAAAATAAACTTCTCTGAATGTCATGGCGGAGTACGGCTCTGTTCACATTGCAGATTCTGACGCTCCGCCCGATGGTTTCTCTGGTGTCTGGGATCAACACATGCAGACTTGGGCATCGATCTGCTGTGTGCTGATTCATAGGCAGGCTAGCAAGAGTTAATCTCTGCTGATCTGCTTGCTCCTTTAACCCTTTAGTGACGGAGCTAATTTTCACCTTAATGACCAGACCAAATTTTGCAATTCTGACCAGTGTCACTTCATGAGGTTATAACTCTGGAACGCTTCAACGGATCCCGGTGATTCTGAGATTGTTTTTTCGTCACATATTGGACTTCATGTTAGTACCAAATTTAGGACAATATTTTTTGTGTTTATTTATGAAAAAAATTGAATATTGGCAAAAATTTTGAAAATTTAGCAATTTTCAACTTTTGAATTTTTATACCGTTAAACCAGAGATTTCTGTGACACAAAATAGTTAATAAATAACATTTCCCACATGTCTACTTTACATCAGCACAATTTTGGAAACAAAATTTTTTTTTGTTAGGAAGTTAGAAGAGTTCAAAGTTTATCAGCAATTTCTCATTTTTACATCAAAATTTACAAAACCAGTTTTTTAGGGACCACATCACATTTGAAGTGACTTCAATAGGCCTAGATGACAGAAAATACCCAAAAGTGACACCATTCTAAAAACTGCACCCCCCAAAGTACTCAAAACCACATTCAAGAAGTTTATTAACCCTTCAGGTGCTTCACATGAACAAAAGCAATGTGGAATGAAAAAAAGCAAAAATTAAATTTTACCTAAAAATGTTGCTCTAACCCAAATGTATTCACTTTTAGAAGAAATAACACAACAAAATGGACCCCAAAACTTGTTCCCCACTTTCTTATGAGCGCGCCGATACCCCACATGTGGTCAGAAACCTCTGTTTGGACAAATGGGAGGGCTCGGAACAGAAGGAGCAATATTTGAATTTTAGAAAGCAAATTTGGCTGAAATAGATTGTGGGCACCATGTTGCATTTACAGGTCCGCTAAGGTACCTAAACAGAAGAAATCCCTCACAAGTGACACCATTTTGGAAACTAGACCCCTCAAGGCTTCTATCTAGGGGTATAGTGAGCATTTTAGATCCACAGGTACTTCACAGATTTTGTTAACGTTACGTTGTCATATTGAAAATTTTAATAATTTTCTCAAAAATGTTGCTTTAGCATCAATTTTCTCACTTTTTCAAGAGGTAATTCCAAAAATTTGACCTCAAGGTTTGTTAACCACTTTTTTATGAGCGCGGTGATACCTCACATGTGGTCTGAAACCTTTGTTTGGACAAATGGGAGGGCTTGGAACGAAAGGAGCAATATTTGAATTTTAGAAAGGAAATTTGCCTGAAAAAGATTGCGGGCACCATGTCGCATTTGGAGGTCCCCTAAGGTACCTAAACAGCAGAAACCCCGCACAAGTGACCCCATTTTGGAAACTAGGCCCCTCAAGGAATTTATCTAGATGTTTGGTGAGTACCCTGAACCCTCAGGTGCTTCACAGAATTTTATAACGTTGAGCCATGAAAAAAAAAAAATAAAATTTTACCACAAAATTGTTATTTCAACCAGGTAGCTTTTTTTTTACAAGAGTAAAAGGAAAAAATTCAGCATAACATTTATTGTGCAATTTCTCCTGAGTTTGGCGATACCTTATATGTGGTGGAAATCAACTGTTTGGGCGCATGGCAGGGCTCGGAAGGGAAGGAGTGCCATTTGACTGCAAAATTGGCTGGAATCAATAGCGGACGCCAGGTTGCATTTGGAGAGCCCCTGAGGTGCCTAAACAGTGGCGGTCCCCCACAAGTGACTTCATTCTGGAAACAAGACACCTCAAGGCTTTTATCTAGGTGTATAGTGAGCAGTTTGAATCCACGAGTACTTCACAGAATTTGATAAGCTTAGGTTGCCATATTGAAAATTTTCATTTTTTTCACAAAACTGTTGCTTTAGCATCAAATTTCTCACTTTTTCAAGAGACAACAACAAACCGTGGACCCCACAGGTTGTTATCCAATGTCTTATGAGCACAGGGATACCCCACATGTGGCCAAAAACCTCTGTTTGGATAAATGGGAGGGCTTGGAATGGAGGGAGCACCATTTGAATTCTGGAAAACTTGAAATAAATTGCGGGCACCATGTCACATTAGCAGGGCCCCTTGGGTACCTATACAGCAGAAACCCCCCACAAGTGACCCCATTTTGGAAACTGGATTTTATTCAGGAGTATAGTAAGCATTTTGAATCCACAGGTACTTCACAAAAATGTTGCTGTAGCAACAAATGTCTCACTTTTAGGCTATGTGGCCATGATCCAGCGACACGGCGTCTAGTACACAGTGTCAGCCTCCTGCAGAGATGTGAGTGTTGTCCACGGGAGAACGCAGCTGCCCATGCCCACGATTTGGGTTTAGGCCGCTGTGGAGCTCTATGCTACCTGCAGAGAACACTCATCTCCGCAGCATAAATTGACATGCTGAGGCTCGGGAAGCTGCGCCACAGGTCGGTTTATGCTGCGGAGAAAAGAAGCACATTGGGCATGAGATTTCTAAAAATCCTTCCATTGTGCTTCTACTGCACAACGCAGCGTTATGGACACAGGGAACACACTCTGCACCCAAAACGCTGCAAACCCTGATTGTGGGCACACAGCCTAAAATGCTACAATGGATGAATGGATAGATGTCAAATAAATATAACGTCCCACCCCCTGCATATTCTAAGCTGGCGCCCTTTAGTGCCTTTCATGTGGCACTAAAGGGTGCCTAGCCTTGTATTTAGCCCCCCCAAAAAATTAATAATTAAAATAAACGACGTGGGGTCCCCCCTATTTTTGATAGCCAGCTAGGGTAAAGCAGACAGCTGTAGCCTGCAAACCACAGCTGACAGCTTCACCTTGTCTGGTGATCAATTTGGAGGGCTCCCCAGGCGTTTTTTTAAAAAAAAACAAAACGTGGGGTCCCCCCCAAATTAGATCACCAGCCAAGGTGAAGCGGACAGCTGGGGTCTGGTATTCTCAGGGTGGGAAGAGCCATGGTTATTGGACTCTTCCCAGCCTAAAAATAGCAGGCCGCAGCCGCCCCAGAAGTGGCGCATCCATTAGATGCGCCAATCCTGGCGCTTCGCCCCAGCTCATCCCGCGCCCTGGTGCGGTGGCAGACGGGGTAATATATGGGGTTGATACCAGCTGTAATGTCACCTGGCATCAAGCCCTGGGGTTAGTGATGTCACGGCATCTGAACAGATACCCGACATCACTAACCCAGTCAGTAATAGAAAAAAAAAAGACAAAAAAAAAATTTATTTGAAAAAACACTCCCCGAAACATTCCTCTTTTACCAATTTATTGAAAATAAAGAAATTCCGGTCGCTGTAATCCATTTTGGAGGTCCCACGCCGACTCTGGATCTTCTAGAATATGGGGGGCACGTTCAGGGAACGTATCCCCCATTTTCTGGAAGAGCAAGCTCTCCATGAGCAGTGTGGGTGCAGTAATCTGAGAATACTGCACTCACACTGCCCCGGTCCAACCTAGGGCAGAGTGACCTGCAGTAACCTCATTCCAGAATATGAGGGGCACGCTCACAGAACGTACCCCCCATTTTCTGGAACAGCAGTCTCTCCATGTGAGGAGTGTGACTGCAGATTACCGCACTCACCCTCCCCCGGTCCACAGTGGAGTAGCTTGTGCAGTTGCGACGTCAGCAGGATCCCTGCTTGCAGGGATCCAGCTGACAGCCGCTGTCTGCGCATGCGCCGCCAGCATTGAAGAAGGAGGCGGCGATCGCGGGCCCGGAGCACCAGCAGCCAGGTAACGTATAACCGGGGGCTGGGGGGGGGTGACGGGGGGTGACCTAGTGGGACCTGGGGACACCTTTCTGCCGCATGTGACGTGTCACATGCGGCAGAAAGAGCAGAATGAAGGCGGCCGCGCGCTGTGCGCCGCCATCTTCCACGCTCCGGAGGGGGGAGGGGGGTGGTGGCTCTGGAGAACCGGAGGGGGCTCCGGTGACCAGAGGGCTCCGGTGGACCGGAGGAGGGGTCAGGGGGAGGACATTTCCCTCCGATCTGAAATGTTTGATCATTTCAGATCGGAGGGAAATGACTGCAGAGCCGGCGCCGGCGGCAGTTTTCTGTGCGCTTCGGCGCCATTTTGGATGTCCGGTGGGGGTAGGGGTGGGGGGACTCTCCGGTACCGGGGGCTTTGGGGGCACTAGGGGGTTAGATTTCTTTCTCATCTGACATGTTTGATCATGTCAGATGAAAAAGAAATCAGTTTTACCGGCCATTTCTTTTTTTTTCATGTGTTCGTCGGTATACAGTGTATACCGCCGATCACATGATCGGGGTCCAAAAAAAACACCCCGATTCATAATCTGGGGGGTCTCAGCTACCCCCGGTAGCTGAAACCCCCGAGATTTTCGGTCGCTGGGGGGCGCTACAGGGTTTTTTCGGGCCGCCGCTTTAAAGCGGCGGAACAGAATAAGTACCCTGTTTTGCCGCCGCTTTAAGTCGTACGGCCGTCGTTATGAGGTTAAATAATAAATAACTGTATATGTCAGTTGCTAGGGTATACTGTATAAATATGACTGTTAGATTGCATCTACAGGTTAAACAATATGGTTATTGCCGTGATAGCTGTAGTACTCGGTGTTGCCCTAGATCAGGGGTGGGGAACCATTTTTCTGCCGGGGGTCATTTGGAAATTTCTACCAACCTTCGGGGGCCGCACAAAATTATCAACTTGAAAATTACCCCAATATATTTGGTCAAACAATTAACTCACTGTGGGGCTGGAGCTTGTACTCTTTGGTGCAGCTGTAATATTAGGCGATATTGATCTTGTTGCTTTTCACAACTGCTTTTCCAGGTTTCAGTTGGCTGGGACTGCTGTATATACATCACAGGGGAGGGTTGGGAGGAATATAGATCACTGGGGAGGCTGGGGGCATAGACATCACTGGGGGGTACATACATCACTGGGGGATACATACATCATTGATGGGGAGCACAAACATAGCTAGGGGGGCATAAACATTGCTGGGGAGGGCTGGGCGGAATATACATCACTAGGGAAGCAGCAGGGCATAGACGTCACTGGGGGTATATACACATCACTGGGATACACAGACATAGCTGGGGGGCACAAACATTGCTGGGGTTATATAAATAGCCGGGGGCAAACAGCCCTGGGGGATGCCGGAGGGACACAGACAGCCCTGGGGGCACAGAGAATGATGGGAGAGGCTGGAGGCACAGACAAATCAGGGGGACGCTGGGGGCACAGATGGCACAGAGAAGGATGGGAGAGGCTGAAGGCACAGACAGAACTGGGAGAGGCTCCGGGCACAGATATCACTGGGGAGACTGAGGGGGGCACAGATCACTGGGGAGACTAGGGGGACACAGATCATTAGGGGGGCATAGATCACTGGGGAGACTGGGGGGGGCACAGAACACTGGGGGGGCACAGATCACTGGGGAGACTGGGGGGCACAGGTCACTGGGGAGACTGGGGGTAGGCACAGAACACTGGGGGGGGCACAGATTACTGGGGAGACTGGGGGGCACAGATCACTGGGGGGGCACAGATCACTGGGGAGCACAGATCACTGGGGAGACTGGGGGGCACAGATCACTGGGGGGGCACAGATCACTGGGGAGCACAGATCACTAGGGAGACTGGGGGGCACAGATCACTGGGGAGACTGGGGGGCACAGAACACTGGGAGGGGGCACAGATCACTGGGGAGACTGGGCGGAGGCACAGAACACTGGGGGGGGCACAAATCACTGGGGAGACTGGGGGGGGGGCACAGAACACTGGGGGGGGCACAGAACACTGGGGGGGCACAGATCACTGGGGAGACTGGGGGGCACAGATCACTGGGGAGACTGTGGGGCACAGATCACTGGGGAGACTAGGGGAGCACAGATCATTAGGGGGGCATAGATCACTGGGGAGACTGGGGGGGCACAGAACACTGGGGGGGGGCACAGATCACTGTGGAGACTGGGGGGCACAGGTCACTGGGGAGACTGGGGGGAGGCACAGAACACTGGGGGGGGGCACAGATTACTGGGGAGACTGGGGGGCACAGATCACTGGGGGGGCACAGATCACTGGGGAGCACAGATCACTGGGGAGACTGGGGGGAACAGATCACTGGGGAGCACAGATCACTGGGGAGACTGGGGGGCACAGATCACTGGGGAGACTGGGGGGGCACAGAACACTGGGAGGGGGCACAGATCACTGGGGAGACTGGGGGGAGACACAGAACACTGGGGGGGCACAAATCACTGGGGAGACTGGGGGGGGGCACAGAACACTGGGGGGGCACAGAACACTGGGGGGGGGCACAGATCACTGGGGAGACTGGGGGGCACAGATCACTGGGGAGACTGGGGGGCACAGAACACTGGGGGGGCACAGATCACTGGGGAGACTGGGGGGCACAGATCACTGGGGAGCACAGATCACTGGGGAGACTGGGGGGCACAGATCACTGGGGGGGCACAGATCACTGGGGAGCACAGATCACTGGGGAGACTGGGGGGCACAGATCACTGGGGAGACTCGGGGGGCACAGAACACTGGGAGGGGGCACAGATCACTGGGGAGACTGGGCGGAGGCACAGAACACTGGGGGGGGGCACAAATCACTGGGGAGACTGGGGGGGGCACAGAACACTGGGGGGGGCACAGAACACTGGGGGGGGGCACAGAACACTGGGGGGGCACAGATCACTGGGGAGACTGGGGGGCACAGATCACTGGGGAGACTGAGGGGCACAGATCACTGGGGAGACTAGGGGAGCACAGATCATTAGGGGGGCATAGATCACTGGGGAGACTGGGGGGGCATAGATCACTGGGGAGACTGGGGGGCACAGATCACTGGGGAGCACAGATCACTGGGGAGACTGGGGGGCACAGATCACTGGGGGGGCACAGATCACTGGGGAGCACATATCACTGGGGAGACTGGGGGGCACAGATCACTGGGGAGACTCGGGGGGCACAGACCACTGGGGAGACTCGGGGGGCACAGATCACTGGGGAGACTGGGCGGAGGCACAGAACACTGGGGGGGGGCACAAATCACTGGGGAGACTGGGGGGCACAGATCACTGGGGAGACTGTGGGGCACAGATCACTGGGGAGACTAGGGGAGCACAGATCATTAGGGGGGCATAGATCACTGGGGAGACTGGGGGGGCACAGAACACTGGGGGGGTCACAGATCACTGGGGAGACTGGGGGGCACAGGTCACTGGGGAGACTGGGGGGAGGCACAGAACACTGGGGGGGCACAGATTACTGGGGAGACTGGGGGGCACAGATCACTGGGGGGGCACAGATCACTGGGGAGCACAGATCACTGGGGAGACTGGGGGGCATAGATCACTGGAGAGCACAGATCACTGGGGAGACTGGGGGGCACAGATCACTGGGGAGACTGGGGGGGCACAGAACACTGGGAGGGGGCACAGATCACTGGGGAGACTGGGGGGAGACACAGAACACTGGGGGGGCACAAATCACTGGGGAGACTGGGGGGGGCACAAATCACTGGGGGGGCACAGAACACTGGGGGGGGCACAGAACACTGGGGGGGGGCACAGAACACTGGGGGGGGCACAGATCACTGGGGAGACTGGGGGGCACAGATCACTGGGGAGACTGAGGGGCACAGATCACTGGGGAGACTAGGGGAGCACAGATCATTAGGGGGGCATAAATCACTGGGGAGACTGGGGGGGCACAGAACACTGGGGGGGGCACAGATCACTGGGGAGACTGGGGGACACAGGTCACTGGGGAGACTGGGGGGAGGCACAGAACACTGGGGGGGTACAGATTACTGGGGAGACTGGGGGGCACAGATCACTGGGGAGCACAGATCACTGGGGAGACTGGGGGGCACAGATCACTGGGGAGCACAGATCACTGGGGAGACTGGGGGGCACAGATCACTGGGGAGACTGGGGGGGCACAGAACACTGGGAGGGGGCACAGATCACTGGGGAGACTGGGGGGAGACACAGAACACTGGGGGGGCACAAATCACTGGGGAGACTGGGGGGGGGCACAGAACACTGGGGGGGCACAGAACACTGGAGGGGGGCACAGATCACTGGGGAGACTGGGGGGCACAGATCACTGGGGAGACTGGGGGGCACAGAACACTGGGGGGGCACAGATCACTGGGGAGACTGGGGGGCACAGATCACTGGGGAGACTGTGGGGCACAGATCACTGGGGAGACTGTGGGGGCATAGATCACTGGGGAGAAAGAGGGGCACAGAGAACTGGAGGTACAGAGCGCTGGGGGCACAGGCAGACCCGGATGAGCTTGGAGGTAGTTAGAGAACTGGGGAAGGCTGGGATCACTGAGCGCTGGAGGTGGCTGCGGGCACGGAGAGCTCTGCCGCCGGGCACAGAGAGGAGCAGCCGCCTTCGCCGCTGGGCACAGGGAGCCGCCGGGCACAGAGAGGAGCAGCCACCGCCGGGCACGGAACCGCCGCCGCAACCGCCGGGCACAGGGAGCCGCCGCCGCAACCGCCGGGCACAGGGAGCCACCGCCGCAACCGCTGGGCACAGGGAGCCGCTGCCGCAACCGCCGGGCACAGGGAGCCGCCGGCGCTGGGCACAGAGTGCTGCCCGGCACAGTAAGACCTGGGGGATGATTGGCAGTCAATCCTCTCCTTTTGATTTTAGCGCTCCTCACGCCGACCCCACCTACAAAGTATGTCCTCACGTAGGCAGTGCCAGCATGGGGACGTAGTCTTTCAGGTATAGGAAATGCAGCGTTCAGCATTGAACGCACTGTGTGGGGTTTTAAAGGGCCAGCAGCAAGTAATATGCGGCTGCCGCCCCAGCACTGCAGTCCCCGGGAATCAGCCCGGGGGCCGCAGAAAAAGTCGTTGCGGCCGCATACGGCTCGCGGGCCGGAGGTTCCCCACCCCTGCCCTAGATAGTAACTATTTCTGTCCCAGTCTCAGTCTGTATCTCTCGGTGTCTGTTTCTCTTTCTGTGTCTCTATCCCTTTGTCTGTCTCTTTCCCTGTCTGTCTCTATGTCTTTGTCTGTCTGTCTTTTTCCCTGTCTGTCTCTCTATCTCTTTTCCTATTTGTCTCTGTATCTCTTTCCCTGTTTCCCTGTCTGTCTCTGTACCTCTTTCCTTGTCTTTTTCTGTCTGTCTCTTTCCCTGTCTGTCTTTCCCTGTCTGTGTCTTTTTCTATCTTTTTGTCTGTCTGCCTCTTTGTCTGTGTCTATCTCCATCTGTCTGTCTCTTTGTCTGTCTTTTTGTCTGTCTCTTTCCCTGGCTGCATTGTGACACGCCAACATTCCATTCAAGGCATGGCTGCACATTCTTCTGAAGTTCTGGCTGCATTGTGTTCCCAGCTCCATTGACTTTAATGGAGACAGGTTTTTTGGTGAATAACTGTAAAGCATGGGGTTAAAATTTCCCCTCAAAACAGTTAATGACGTTCCCTGAGTCAAATGCGGATTCACACACACGTTGTTTTACATTTACACATGTATTTGTAACAAAGCTATTTGTCATTTATTCACATAGTCCTCATCTATGATTGCCGCCCCTTTATTTATTGTTGTGTACTTTTTTCTATTTTTAATCTCTTTACGTTGGATTTACAGATTAAAACAGCTGCAGTAAAGGGTACTTATTCCTTATCGCCAATAACAGCGGTAAGAAAAAAGTGAATTGCAACCCCCAGCGTCGGAAAATCTCTGGGGAGTCCTAGGCAATTACGATACTAGCAGTTTTTTCCTGCCCCCGGTCACGTCATCACCGTTATCTTACCTCGCACATGACATAATCAAACACATCAGATGGGAGATAAATGTCCTCCCCCGGTGTGGCCAAAGTCCACCCCTCCCCAGTCTCTCTCCTCTTCCTGATCTCCAAAAAGGCAGGCACATGAGTTGTGCATCTGTCACAAGCATCCTTCTCCGATTTCTGACATGTCAGATGAGACAGAAAAGTCCACCACAGGTCCCCACCTGTACCTTCTGCAGCAGTCCCCCGCGACCTCTCCTTCTGAAAAAAATGGCGGACTCATGCGCAGTGAGCCAGTTCTCAGACAGCTCTCTGCGAGCAAGGAGACTGAGCCCACTCCTCACATGACATGGAGTGCCTGCACTTCCAGAAAATGATGTATATGTTCGCTAAGCGTGCCCCCTTATCATGGATGACAGAGTTGTTGTGGGGGTCTCCAAAAGGGATTACGGCAGACCAAATTTTTTTTTTCTTTTCAATAATTTGGTGAAAAAGGGAATGTGGCAGGGAGGGTTTTGTTGTCTTTATGTTCTTTATTACTAAAAGGGTTAGTAGACGCCTCAAAATTACTAACCCCTGGGCTTCATGCCAGCTGACATTACAGCTGGTATCAACCCCTTATATTACCCCGTTTGCCACCGTTCCAAGGCAACGGGATTAGCGGGGAGAAAGTGCCAGGACTGGCGCATCTAATGGATGCACCACTTCTGGGGAGGCTGCAGCCTGCTATTTATAGGCTCGGAAAGGCCAAATAAACATGGTCCTTCCTATGAATGCAAGACCCCAGCTGTCCGCTTTAGCTTGGCTGGTGGTAACCCAATTTTTGGGGGGACCCCATGTTTTTCTTTTTAATTATTTATAAATAAATAAATAAATAAATGAATGAATGAATGAATGAATGAACAGATTGGGGAGACCTCTGCCAGGTGAAGCTAGCTGCTAGCTTCAGTGTGCAAAACAAGAATGCCGCGGAGACACCATCACGTGTTTCTCAACGCTGGCAGGAAACTAGCCAGGTCTTTCACCGGGAAGGAACAACCACGGGAAGGGCAGTCTCCAGTCAAGGAAACCGCCTATACCAAAACATGATCTCCCCGAGGTTAACCATCTTTACCTATGTAGTCTTCTACTAGGCATTGCTCCCACTAGCCAGTTTCCTACTCCACATTGATGAGGGACAAATACCCCGAAACAGCTGTCTGTGGATGGATACCACGTTTTGGTATAGGCGGTTTCCTTGACTGGAGACTGCCCTTCCCATGGTTGTTCCTTCCCAGTGAAAGACCTGGCTAGTTTCCTGCCAGCGTTGAGAAACATGTGATAGTGTCTCCGCGGCATTCTTGTTTTGCATATTTTCCCAGGGGGCCTTGTTCTAGTGTCAAAGCGTTGAGAAACACGTGATGGTGTCCCCGCGGTGTTGGATGTTGATCTCCCCGAGGTCAACCATCTTTACCTATGTAGCTTCAGTGTGCAGGCTGCAGCCATCTACTTTACCCTAGCTGACTGTTAAAAATGGGGGGGACCCCACGTAATTTTTTTAAATTATCTATTTTTTGGCTAAATACAAGACTGAACACTCTTTTATGCCAGTGAAACAGTGCCAGCATAAAAAATATTTAGGAGAGTTGGACATTATACATGTGTTTGACATCTATCTATCCATCCTAGCTTTGTAGGCTGTATGTACACAATAAGCACCTTAACGACCGCCGATAAGCCTTTTAACGGGGGAAGTTAAGGGTACTTATTCCTTTGCGACGCTTTTTAACAGCCGCTCAGGAAAAAGGGTATAGCGCCTTCCAGTTTGGAAAATCACCAGGATTTTAGTTACCAGTGGTAGATGAGACACTGGAGATCACGATCCGAGTCGGTTTTTCTGGTCCCCGGTCACGTGATCGCCATTTCATACTGTATACCAGTGACCACGTGGACGTTAAGGCAGTGGCAGTAAAAAGATGATGAATCTTCCATTTGGTATAATCAAACATATCTAATGGGAGATAAATGTCCTCCTCAGTCCCCCGGTGTGCCCAAAGTCTCCTCCTCCCTGACCCCGTCTCCCTCCCGATGATCTAACATGGCTGCTGCTGCACGAGTGGTGTGCCTGCCGCATTCATCCTCCTCCTCTGATTTCTGTGCAATCTGACATGACAGATGGAACAGAAAGGTTTTCCCAGGTCACCCTATGTCAGGCTGCCACCCCTCTGGTCCTTCCGTACATGATGCAGCTCTGATCCCCCGTGACCCCTCCTTCGCCTTGTCTTCAGAAGAAATTGTGATGCCTCTGGACTAGTCAGGTCGTCACAGGGTACTGCACGCTCTTTATCTCCCAGTGTAGGGCTCAACCCCCCTTTGGTTCTTGGTTCCCAACTTGCAGCACTGCCTCCACCAGCATCTAAAAATCCTAATCACAACTCGCACCACACCCTGTCAGGAACACCAGTGGGCTGCTAAGCTGGAATAGGGCCGCCCACCTAGGGGTCAGGCAGGGAGGTGGGAGGTGACAAGTCAGAACAGTGGTAGCCCTCGAGCTGTGAGGAGCGCGAAGGAAGCTGGGAGTTGGAGCTCCCAGAGGAAAACGTAGATTGGGTTGCAGACGGTGGTCTGGACCCGGAGGAAGCGGAGACCCGGTCGCGGGAGATTGGGACTGGGTGCTGGCTTAGTCAAGGAGGACGGTCGGCAGCTGCAGTCCAATAGCCGGTCTGGGGCCAAAAGCACGTCGGGGTACTGGACCCTAGGTCAGGAAGAAGCTTCATGCAACCCGGCAATTAACCTGCGGAGGACAGGGCCTTTATGGACTGTTCCCATGAAGCTCAGAGATCGGAGGGCACTAGCGCAATGAGGGGGATAGGGCTTTCCAACCAAAGCAGCCCACAGAAATCCCAAGCGTGAGCTCCTGAGAGCAAGTGTGACGCCCTGGCCTATCAGGACGTCACAGGGTATTGTGCAGTCTTCCCTTATGCACAGTATCCACCTCCTCCTTGGTTATGTGTCCCCAGCTAAGTGGTGTTGTCAACAACAGTTAGTAAATCCTAGGAACACTCTGAACCACACCCAATAGACACACCAGTGGACGGCCTGAGTGGAATAGGGTCGCCAACTTGGGGGGGTTGGTTAAGGGGAGGTCAGGAGTGTCAGGAGCAGTTCAGAACAGAAGTAGATCCCAGTGAGAGAGGAGCTGGGGAGTGGGAGCTTCCAGAAGAGAAGTTGAGTAGTAGCTCTCGGTGAGAGAGGAGGTCAGGAGCTGGGCTCCTTGGAAGTCACTAGGTAACAGACGGTGGTCTGGACCTAGTAGGAGCTGGACTCCCGGTCGCATGGGGATCGTGATAAGGGGCACGGTACTGCCGAGGGAGCAGCCGGCGGCCTTGTACCATCTCCCGGGCCGGGCCCAGGGCACGACGGGGTACGTGGACCCTAGGTCAGGAAGGAGCTTCAGGCAACCTGACAATTAGCCCGACGAGAACGGAGCCTTCAAGATCCGCTCTCCACCCGCTCCAGAATCGGGGTACTAGCGCAACGAGGGGGATAGGACTTTCCACAAAACGGTCCAGAAAATCCCAAGCGTGAACCCTGAGAGCAAGCTCCCACAGTTAGCCATACTGCGGAGCAGGACCCGGCTAGTTTCAAGCTACCAGGACCACCAGAAAAGTGAACAAAGTGCCAAGAAGAAGGTTACAGACCATCAGACAGCACCACTGGGGACGGGACCCAAAATAGCTCCCCTCATTGGCAGCGGTGTACAGAACTTTGGTTTATCTGGTTGTCGGTGTCAGCTTTATGGACTGAGTGAGTACATAAGGGACCCCCTTCACTCCCCACGGCACTCCCCAAGCACTATCACTGAGTCCCGAGGCATCCCCCCTACCCGTGGAGGGTCCTAACATCTGGCTTCCCCCTGTCTTCACCCCCGGGTACTCCCAACAGCAGCAGTGGTACTCTCAGATTACCACAAACCACGGGTGGCGTCACGAACTATCACAATCCCCTATAAATACCCCCTTTTATTCGAGTGGCTGCACGACCCCCGGGTCCGGAGACCCATCGAGCCACTGCGGATCCGGATCCGAGCAGCCCGGCTGCTTCCACGGGGGCGGCACACAAGCTCCTCTGCTACCCATAGTAGGGAGCAGGGCACGGACAGCTCCAAGCTTACGGGCCACCTGAACACTTTCAATTCTGTGCACACAGGCAGGTTATGGACCACCAGGTAGTGCTGCAAGAGATGGAACCCAGACGAGCTCCTCCCAAGAGGGCAGCGACACCCAGAGACTTGGTTTACTACGTTGTCAGTGTCTGCTTTCCTTTTGAGTGAGTACCTGATTAACCACCGCTACCAGCAAGCCTGCGCTTCCCCTGCAATCCATCCCACCATCCATGGTCCCGGGGCCTTTCCCTACCCGTGGAGGGTAACGTTATCTGGCTGCCCCATTTTATCGCCCCGAGTACTCCCAACGGCAGCGGTGGTACTCCCTATTACCGCACACCACGGGTGGCATCACAAACTATCTAACTCCCCTGTAAATAAGCCCCCATCACGTTTCGGAGTGATCCCAAGCCCCCGGGTCCGGAGACCCTCGAGCCAAGAGTAGCGACACCCGGATCCGAGTGGTTCAATCGCTGCTGGGGCGGTACATGTCCGAGAAAAATGATGGCCGCATGTGCAGAGAGGCTCTCAGCCGGCTCACTGTGCGCAACGCAGTGATGTTACTGCAGCTCACACTGCCTTCAGTTGGACCGGGGTAGTGTGAGTGCAGTATTCTCAGGTCAATGCACCCACACTCCTAACATGCAGTGCTGCACTTCCAGAAAATAGGAGATGTGTTCCCTGAGTGTGCCCCCCTTATTCTGGAATAAGGTTACTGCAGGTCACTCTGCTTTTGGTTGGACCAGGGCAATGTGAGTGCAGTATTCTCAGGTCACTGCAACCACACTGCTCAAATGGAATGCTTGCGCTTCCAGAAAGAAGGGAATTTTGTTACTTACCGTAAATTCCTTTTCTTCTAGCTCCTATTGGGAGACCCAGACGATTGGGTGTATAGCTACTGCCTCCGGAGGCCACACAAAGCATTACACTAAAAAGTGTAAGGCCCCTCCCCTTCTGGCTATACACCCCCAGTGGGATCACTGGCTCACCAGTTTTAGTGCAAAAGCAAGAAGGAGGAAAGCCAATAACTGGTTTAAACAAATTCACTCCGAGTAACATCGGAGAACTGAAAAACCGTTCAACATGAACAACATGTGTACCCGAAACAACCCAAAAATCCCGAAGGACAACAGGGCGGGTGCTGGGTCTCCCAATAGGAGCTAGAAGAAAAGGAATTTACGGTAAGTAACAAAATTCCCTTCTTCTTCGTCGCTCCATTGGGAGACCCAGACGATTGGGACGTCCAAAAGCTGTCCCTGGGTGGGTAAAGAAATACCTCATGTTAGAGCTGCGAAGCCAGCCCTCCCCTACGGGGAGGCAACTGCCACCTGCAGGACTCTTCTACCTAGGCTGGCGTCCGCCGAAGCATAGGTATGCACCTGATAATGTTTGGTGAAAGTGTGCAGACTCGACCAGGTAGCTGCCTGGCACACCTGTTGAGCCGTAGCCTGGTGTCATAATGCCCAGGAAGCACCCACGGCTCTGGTAGAATGGGCCTTCAGCCCTAATGGAACCGGAAGCCCAGCAGAACGGTAGGCTTCAAGAATTGGTTCCTTGATCCATCGAGCCAGGGCGGCCTTAGAAGCCTGCGACCCTTTGCGCTGACCAGCGACAAGGACAAAGAGTGCATCCGAACGGCGCAAGGGCGCCGTACGGGAAATGTAGATTCTGAGTGCTCTCACCAGATCTAACAAATGTAAATCCTTCTCATACCGATGAACTGCATGAGGACAAAACGAAGGCAAGGAGATATCCTGATTAAGATGAAAAGAGGATACCACCTTCGGGAGAAACTCCTGAATGGGGCGCAGCACTACCTTGTCCTGGTGGAAGACCAGGAAGGGAGTCTTGGATGACAGCGCTGCCAGCTCAGACACTCTCCGAAGAGATGTGATCGCTACCAGAAAAGCCACTTTCTGGGATAGTCTAGAAAGTGAAACCTCCCTCAGAGGCTCGAAGGGCGGTTTCTGGAGGGCAACTAGTACCCTGTTCAGATCCCATGGATCTAACGGCCGCTTGTACGGGGGAACGATATGGCAAACCCCCTGTAGGAACGTGCGCACCTTAGGAAGGCGTGCCAAACGCCTCTGAAAAAAGACGGATAGCGCCGATACCTGACCTTTAAGGGAGCCGAGCGCCAAACCTTTTTCTAACCCAGATTGCAGGAAAGAAAGAAAGGTAGGCAATGCAAATGGCCAGGGAGACACTCCCTGAGCAGAGCACCAGGATAAGAATATCCTCCACGTTCTGTGGTTCTTAGCGGACGTGGGCTTCCTAGCCTGTCTCATGGTGGCAACGACCCCGTGGAATAATCCTGAAGACGCTAGGATCCAGGACTCAATGGCCACACAGTCAGGTTCAGGGTCGCAGAATTCCGATGGAAAAACGGCCCTTGGGACAGTAAGTCTGGTCGGTCTGGTAGTGCCCACGGTTGGCCGACCGTGAGCTGCCACAGATCCGGATACCACGCCCTCCTCGGCCAGTCTGGGGCGACGAGTATGACGCGGCTGCAATCGGATCTGATCTTGCGTAGCACTCTGGGCAAGGGTGCCAGAGGTGGAAACACATAAGGGAGCCGGAACTGCGACCAATCTTGCACTAGGGCGTCTGCCGCCAGCGCTCTTTGATCGCGAGACCGTGCCATGAAGGTTGGGACCTTGTTGTTGTGCCGGGACGCCATTAGGTCGACGTCCGGCCTTTCCCAGCGGCGACAGATTGTCTGAAACACGTCCGGGTGAAGGGACCATTCCCCTGCGTCCATGCTCTGGCGACTGAGGAAGTCTGTCTCCCAGTTTTCTATGCCGGGGACGTGAACTGCGGATATGGTGGAGGCCGTGGCTTCCACCCACATCAGAATCCGCCGGACTTCCTGGAAGGCTTGCCGACTGTGTGTCCCTCCTTGGTGATTGATGTATGCCACCGCTGTGGAGTTGTCCGACTGAATTCGGATCTGCTTTCTTTCCAGCCACTGCTGGAAAGCTAGTAGGGCAAGATACACTGCTCTGATTACCAGAACATTGATCTGAAGGGTGGACTCCTGCTGAGTCCACGTACCCTGAGCCCTGTGGTGGAGAAAAAAACGCTCCCCACCCTGACAGACTCGCGTCTGTCGTGACCACCGCCCAAGACGGTGGTAGGAAAGATCTTCCCTGTGATAATGAGGTGGGAAGAAGCCACCATTGCAGAGAGTCCTTGCCGTCTGAGAAAGGGATACTTTCCTGTTCAGGGATGTTGACTTCCCGTCCCATTGGCGGAGAATGTCCCATTGAAGTGGACGCAGATGAAACTGCGCAAACGGAACCGCCTCCATTGCCGCCACCATCTTCCCGAGGAAGTGCATGAGGCGTCTTAAGGAGTGCGACTGACCTTGAAGGAGAGTCTGCACCCCAGTCTGTAGTGACCGCTGCTTGTCCAGCGGAAGCTTCACTACCGCTGAGAGGGTATGAAACTCCATGCCAAGATACGTTAGTGATTGGGTCGCGACAGGTTTGACTTTGAGAAGTTGATGATCCACCCGAACGTCTGGAGAGTCTCCAGCGCAACATTCAGGCTGAGTTGGCATGCCTCTTGAGAGGGTGCCTTGACAAGTAGATCGTCCAAGTAAGGGATCACAGAGTGTCCCTGTGAGTGCAAGACTGCTACCACTGCCGTCATGACCTTGGCGAACACCCGTGGGGCTGTCGCCAGCCCGAATGGCAGAGCTACGAACTGAAGATGGTCGTTTCCTATCACGAAACGTAGAACAACATTGGTGCTCTGTAGCAATCGGCACGTGGAGATAAGCATCTTTGATGTCTATTGATGCTAGTCCTTGAGACATTGAGGCAATGACGGAGCGGAGGGTATCATCCGGAACCGCCTGGCCTCCACGTGCTTGTTGAGCAGTTTTAGGTCCAGAACGGAACGGAAAGAGCCATCCTTTTTTGGCACCACAACCAGTTTGGAGAAAAACCGTGTCTTGTTCCTGAAGAGGAACCGGGATTACCACTCCTTCTGCCTGCAGAAGAGCATCTGCTCGGTGGGGAGGTGGGGACGTTCTGAAGAATCGAGTCGGAGGACGAGAACAGAACTCTGTCCTGTGCACGTGGGCACACTGTCCCCCACCCACCGGTCTGTGACCTGTGGCAGCTAAATGTCGCCAAAGGCGAGCGAGTCTGCCATCAACCGCGGATGCGGAGAGATGAGAGAGCTGAGAGTCATGAGGAGACCGCCTTGGTAGCGGTTCCTCCGGCTGCCTTCCTTAGGCGTGATTGAGCCCGGCCGGAAGCTGAGCCCCTCTGAGGCTTTTCAGCCGTTTTGGACGAGGACAATTGGGACCTGCCCGAGCCTGGGAAGGACCGAAACCTCGACTGTCCTTCCAGGACAGCATTAATAGGGTAAGTCGCAATGCAGACATTGCGAGGTTACGGACGCCCCTGCGGCACAGATGTACATGTGCTCAAGACCAGCTGCGCAAGAACAGCTGAAAAGCTTAGGGTGCCCATACGGCTGTGAATGCCGGAGCAACCGACACGCCGATAGCCTCATAGACAGATTTCAACCAGAGTCCATCTGTCTGTCAATGGCATCTGTAAGTGAAGTCCCATCTCCACTGCAACTATGGCTCTAGCCGCAAGCCTGGAGATTGGAGAATCCCCCTTTGGACCCTGGGTCCAACGCCTGACCACGTCAGGGGGAAAGTGATAACGTGTATCCTTAATACGTTTGGAGAAAACGCTTATCTGGGAAGCGTGGTGTTCCTGGACTGCTTCTCTGAAGACAGCGTGGCCAGAACAATACTCAATATACGTTTGAGCTACTGAAAATGGGACTTCTCCTGCTGTGAAGCTGACTCCTCCCCTGGGGGAGCTGAGGGAGAAAAGATCCAACATTCCATTGATGGACGCTATAGGATCAGTCCTTATGGCGTCACCATCCGGTGTATCCGGAGTGAGAGCGGTGTCAGGATCAAAGTCCTGATGAGCTACGTCTGCCTCATCATACAGAGAGTTTTCCTGGGACCCCCCCCGGAGCACCGATTTTATTCCAAATGAGGGTGGCCAGGGAGCAATGATCCAGATTGCCCATGGCCTTTCCGGACTGCAAGTCTCTATCCCATTGCAACTCCGTCCCTGTCCTTGGACAGGGTTGAGAGGTGGTTCTTTTGGCCACGTCAAGTAGAGACCCCGGCTGACCAAGTGCTACAGGGGAGCATTGCACACAATGGGGTTCAGTGCCGTGGAACAGTATCACATGCAGTAAAAACAGCATCGAAAGCCTGTGTTGCTTATATGCTGCTGCCGACTTATAGAGCCAGAATGGCGACCGTACAGTGCAATGTATATCATACAAGCATAAAGTACAAATGAACACTGCAGCACATGCAATACAAGCAGCATAGAAAGCCTGCTTTTCTGCTGCTGTAGACTAGCCGTCTAGGGGAATATAGCCCAGAATAGCGACCATACAGTGCAATGTATAGCATACAAGCATAAGTACAAATGAACACTGCAACACCTGCAATACAAGCAACATAGAAAAAAACCTGTGCCTCAGCACCCTTGCTTTTCTGCTGCTGTAGTCTAGCCATTGTATGGCGAATATAGCCAAGACTAGCGACCGTACAGTGCAGTGTATAGCATACAAGCATAAATACACATGAACACTTCAGTACGTGCAATACAAGCAGCATAGAAAGCCTGTGCCTTAGCACCCATGCCTTCCTGCTGCTGATGTGTCGCCATCTAAGAGGGCATATAGCCCAAAATAGCGACCTATGCAGTGTAAGCATAAAATACAAATGGACAAACTGCGGTATTTAGTGTCAGCACTTCAGGTGCCGCTTACCGCCCGCCTATAAGCGGGTGTGTGGTCGCCCTAGTCCTGTGCCTGGTTGCCCAGAGTCCGTTCTCTCAGCTCGGACTGCAGTAATGGCTGCCGGCGTCCTTCTCCAGCTCGTGTGAGTAGGGGCGGGCCGTGGGCGTGCCCCAAGTCAGAGCGGGAAACCGGCGTCCCACAGTGTCCAGTGAGAGGGCTGGAGCATGTAAATAAGGCTCCAGCCCTCGGCGCTGCTGATTGTACAGCGTCTCTCCCCTACCCTGATTGACAGGGTGGGGGCGGGAACGAAGCGGAGCTAGGCCGCAAAAGCCGGGGACTGGATTTATAAGCGCCGCCGCCGTAAATGCGCGGTCGGCGCTAAGTCCCCGGCGCACTACAAGTCCCAGCCGCGCCGCCGCTCCCGGAGCGTCCGGCGCGGTAGTTCCCAATAAATAAAGTCACTCAGCTAGGCTGCAGTGACTGTAACCCTTTACTGTCCCCGGCGCACTAGCACACCCAGCAAGTCTGGAGTGTGCTGTGCCTGTGTGTACGGGGACACAGAGTACCTGAATGGTGCAGGGCCATGTCCCTGAACGGCACTCCCGCTCCACATCCAGCAGGTTCAATGGGTCTGTGGATGGAGCCCGGCCTCAGGGCTTTGGGGCCGGTAAGATCCCACTTCCTCAGAGCCCCTCAGGGGGATGGGGAAGGAAAACAGCATGTGGGCTCCAGCCGCCGTACCAGCAATAGGTACCTCAACCTTACAAACCACCAGTGGGGTGAGAAGGGAGCATGCTGGGGGCCCCATATGGGCCCTCTTTTCTTCCATCCGATATAGTCAGCAGCTACTGCTGACTAAACAGTGGAGCTATGCGTGGATGTCTGACCTCCTTCGCACAAAGCCGAAAACTGGTGAGCCAGTGATCCCACTGGGGGTGTATAGCCAGAAGGGGAGGGGCCTTACACTTTTTAGTGTAATGCTTTGTGTGGCCTCCGGAGGCAGTAGCTATACACCCAATCGTCTGGGTCTCCCAATGGAGCGACGAAGAAATGTTGAATACGTTCCCTGCGCCTTCATATCCTGGAACACAGAGTTGTCGTGGGACCTCCAAAATGGATTACAAGGCATCAGACTTTTTTTTAATAAATTGGTGAAAAAGGGAATGTGTTTTCAAATAAAAAACATATTTGTAGTCTAATTTTTTTTATTATTATTCACTAGGTTAGTGATGTCGGGTATCTGATAGATGCTGTAACATTACTAACCCCAGGGCTTGATGCAAGGTAACATTAGAGCTGGTATCAACCCCTTATATTAACCCGTTTGCCACCACACCAGGACAACGGGATGAGCAGGGGAGAAGAGCCAGGATTGGTGCATCTAAAGGATGTGCCACTTCTGGGGTGGCTGCAGCCTGCTATTTTTAAGCTGGGAAGGGCCAATAACCGACGACAAGGCATACCTATTTTTGCCGGGACTCATTCCAAAAACTCCTGCATCTGGGCTAAAAAAAAACTACATGAAATGGGCAGGTTGGATCCAGTTAAATGAAAACGTTCAGTCTGGAGGGCAGAGTGCTCAGTCATAAACAGGTGCATGCAGAAAATTTTTGCAACTTTGTTGAATTTTCAGCGTGCAACTTTTCACACCTATTGGATGTGCTGGTCAGTCTTTTTATATTAGTATTACATTCCTTTCTGACAGAACACTCCTCCGCACTCCAGCCTGAGCTTTTTATTTA
Source organism: Anomaloglossus baeobatrachus (assembly GCF_048569485.1). Classification (NCBI taxonomy): domain Eukaryota; kingdom Metazoa; phylum Chordata; class Amphibia; order Anura; family Aromobatidae; genus Anomaloglossus; species Anomaloglossus baeobatrachus. The sequence goes on along the minus strand of NW_027441981.1, from coordinate 235,675 downwards.
GCTGGATGCTACCTGTCCATTACATGTAGGTTATTTAACCCAGATAAAGGCGTATTAGGATAGGGTCCCGGCAAAAAGAGATACACCTTGTTGTAGGCTGCCGTGATTACACGAATTTGCATATTTTAGTTTTTCTGACTGCTGCTGTGCATATTTTTTTGTAACATTTTCAGCGTGCACCTGTTCAAAGTACCTAGTGGATGTGCTGGACAGTCTTTTATGCTTTTTTGGGGGCAAAAAAAACGGATTTTTGTGTACTCACCGTAAAATCGTTTTCTCTTAGCCATCATTGGGGGACATAGGACCATGGGTGTTATGCTGCTTATCCATAGTTGGACACTAAGTAGATGCAAAGATGTTAGCTCCTCCCCTGTAGTATACACCCCCTGGCCCAGCCAGGCTACTTCAGTTTTAGTACACAAGCAGTAGGAGAACAAGTAACAAAAAACACGAGGGAATGCTCATAACAAAAAGGTACTAAGAGAAAAAACTAAGGCCCAACAGGGCAACAGGGAGGGTGCTGTGTCCCCCAATGATGGCTAAGAGAAAACGATGTTACGGTGAGTACACAAAAATCTGTTTTTCTCTAACGCCTCATTGGGGGACACAGGACCATGGGACGTCCTAAAGCAGTCCCTGGGTGGGTAAACAATAAACAATGCAACCCAAGGACTAGGAACCAGTCCCAGATAGCCAGGAGCGCCTACTGAGATAGGTGCTCCACTGTCATTTCCAGAATTTTCCTACCTAGGTTCGCCTCAGCCGAAGCCTGGGTATGAACTCGGTAATGCTTTGAAACAATATGCAGGCTAGACCAGGTCGCGGCCTTCCACCTCTGTTCCACTGAAGCCTGATGGCCCAAGAGGCGCTAACTGCTCGCGTGGAAGGAGTCCGCAGCCCACTAGGAATGGGCTTGAGTTGCAAGTGGTAGACCTCCTGGATCGCAGAGCGAATCCAGCGAGCCAGCGTTGCCTATGAAGCTGCCTGTCCTTTCTTAGGCCTTTCAGGAATGACGAACAAGGAGTCCATGTTCCTAAAGAGGCTGTCCTGGGTATGTAATATCGGAGAGCCCTCATAAGGTCTAGCGAATGTAGAGACCTTTCCACCCTATGGACTGGGTGTGGACAAAAAGAAAGGCAGAACAATGTCCTCGTTCAAATGAAACGGGGAAGTAACCTTTGGAAGAAAATCCGGAAAAGGAGGGGGGACTGGGTAGAACTACCTTACCCTGATGAAAGATCAGAAAGGGTTCGCGGCAAGAGAGTGCTGCCAGTTCCAAAACTTGTCTGATGGACGTAATCGCCACTAAGAATGTTACCTTCCAGGTGAGAAGAGCAAGAGAAGATTCCTTAAGAGGTTCAAAGGGGGTCCTCTGGAGACCGTCCAGAATGAGATTGAGGTCCCATGGGTCCAGCGACCATTTGTACGGTGGGACTAGATGGGAAACGCCCTGGAGGAAAATCTGGACTTGCGGATTGCAAGCTAGCCGGCATTGATAGAATATTGAGAAAGATGAAACCTACCCCTTAAGGGAGCTGAGGGCCAACCCCTTTTGCAACCTGACTGCAAAAAAGAAAACAAAGATTCTGGGGATCGCCAGAGGCATAGGTTGGACATTGGATTCCCTGCACCGGGAAAGGAACTTTTCCATGTGCGGTGGCAAATACAGGATGAAGGCCGGCTTTCGGGCACTGATCATGGTGTAGATGACCGCGGGAGAGAATCTCGCTCTTTTTAAAGTCCAGGTCTCAATGGCCAGGTCGTCATCTTAAGGGCTCTGGAGTTCTGATGGGAAATGGGCCTTGGGTCAGCAGGTCTGGGATGCTTAAGAGGCGCCATGAGCAATTGTACCGAAAAACCTGTAAGGTAGACAGAAGCGACTTCAGGAGAGTAGAGCATCCGCGCTGATGGACTGTTGATCACGTGACCTGGCTAAGAACGCGGGTACCTTTGCGTTCAACCTTGAGCCCATTAAACCCACGTCCGGCGTACCCCGGCGAGAGCAGATGTGTGAGAACACTTCTGGGTGGAGAAACCACTCTCCGGCGGCTAGGCCTTGGCGACTTAGAAGGTCCGCCGCCCAGTTCTCTACTCCCGGTATGTGTACCGGTGAAATCACAAACCCAGTCGATTCGGCCCAGGTGAGGATCCTGAGGACCTTGAGATAAGCTGTCTTGCTGCTGGTACCTCCCTGCCGATTGACATAGGCCACAGCTGTTGCATTGTCAAATTGGACTCGACTCAGACGACCTGCTAGCAGATGGAGGAACGACCTGAGCGCGAGAAAGATCGCGCTGACTTTCAGGATGATTTCTGGGAAGGGAAGACTCCTGGGGCATCCAACGTCCTCAAGCGGTGTGGAGCCAGTACACTGCTCCCCAGCCTAAGAGGCTGGCATCCGTGGTCAGGAGTATCCAGTCCACTTGGGAGAGAAAATCTCCTTCTCAATATGGAAGAGGGCCGAAGCCACCAGCAAAGCACATACCTGACTGAAGGAGTCAGGTGAAAAAATTCATCCAGGGAAAAGGGGGCTCTTGTCCCAGTCAGCTAGAAGCGCAAGCTGCAGTCGGTGTGTGGCTAAGCGAGCGGCACTGCCTCTATAGCCGCCGCTATCCTACCTAGCACTCTCATACTGAATCGTATGGAGCGAGAGGAGTACAAGAGTAGAAGGCAGTGTACCGCTTGTTGTAGAGCGGTCACCTTGTTTTGAGGGAGCAATATCAAGCCCCGAAGGCTGTCCAGGAACATGCCCAGGGAGGTGACGGATTTTGACGGGAGCGGGGATGATTTGACTGGAGTCAGAAGCCACCCTAAGCGGGATAGAGAGCCCACAGAGATCTGCACGCTGGTTGAGCCCTTGATGAGGAGGTCATCCAAGCAAGGCAGAACAGCCAATCTCCTGGCGTGAAGGGCACTCATGGCAGCCACCATGACCTTGGTGAAGACCCTTGGTGCTGTGGCAGGGCCGAGGGTAGGGTTACAAATGAAAAAAGAAGTCCTGAACCGTGAAGCGGAGGAACTTTTGGTGAGCTGGGGCGATGGGTATGTGCAGGTACGCGTCCCTGATAGCTATTGAAGCAATGAATTCTCCTTCGACCATAGAGGTAATAATGGACCCTAGGAACTCCATTCTGAGTCTCCTTACGTGCACATGTTTTCTCAGGTGTTAGAGGTCCAGGATGAGTCGAACTGACCCGTCCTTTTTTGGGGACCACAAAGAGGTTGGAATAGAAGGCCTTGACCATCTCGTCATCCGGAACATGTACTATCACCCCCGCCGTTTGGAGGAGTGGATTGCTGAGGAGAAGGCCTCATGGTGTTTTGGAGCCTTTGGGGGGTTTGAGAGAAAAAGACCAACCCGGGGATCGGGTCCGGAATTCAATGTGGTAACCGAAGACACAAGGTCTCGCACCCATTTGTGGTCTGAGGCGGCAGCCCAGATGGAGGAGGACGAGACTCCTCGGTCTTTGTATAGACTGCCAGGACGAGGTGGACCTGGGGAGGGCTCAGAAGGTCAGGCCCTGCGTGTCTATTAAAAAACATCCTGGGCTAGAGTTGGGGGAGGGAGGTACTCTTTCCCTCCCATGGCGTCAGAAAAAAAGAGCCTGTGCAGACGATCGCCAAGCCATTGGTCTGGAAAGGAGTACTGTGAGAGGCTTCTAAGGGACAGAGTTCGCTCTCCATTATCGGAACCAGAGGGCCTTACGGATGGCTATGGTATTCGAGGCGGCAAAAACTGCGCATAGCAGCATCGAGGGAGGCTTGCATGAGGTACTCCACCGCCGCAGCAATGTGAACTGTTACTTCTGTGAGGGCCTGAGGAAAACTGTTATTCCTGATGCCTGTGCGATCCACACGGAAGGAGAGAGGGACACGCGGCCTCAAGGCGGAGCGATCGAGCTGCTCCACTTGTCTGTCTGTTGGGTCCTTGAAGGAGGATCCATCAAGTAAAAGACAGGAGGGTCTTTCAGGTAGGCGGGAGGCCGGGGGAGGGGGGGGGGGTCCACCGAGAGAGGATCGGCCCAGCCCTTAGAGACAGCTAAGCCAAGGGGTACCGAGACTACATGAGTTTACGGATACCGAAGCGCCGGCAAAAACGTTATTTTTTTTTTTTAGGTTTCTTCGCCCTTTTAAAGGAGACCGCGTGGTCAGTAGTAGTGGATGGGAGATCTTCCACATGCAGAGTTTGCTTGATTGCTGCACACATGCACAGTTTAGTTGATTGCTGCACACATGCACAGTTTGGTTGATTGCTGCACACATGCGGTTTGGTTGATTGCTGCACACATGCACAGTTTGGTTAATTGCTGCACACATGCACAGTTTGGTTGATTGCTGCACACATGCACAGTTTGGTTGATTGCTGCACACATGCAGTTTGGTTGATTGCTGCACACATGCACAGTTTGGTTGATTGCTGCACACAAACACAGTTTGGTTGATTGCTGCAATAAGATAGTCCATCGCAGCTTAATCGCTCGGGGAGGTTGAAACCAAGGAATCATCCTGGTACAAACATCATTCCCCTTCCTCCGGCTCCTCAGAGACCGCGGAACATGTGGGAGAACCCCATCTGTGTACCCCCGAGGGAGAACCATGGGGGTCATGCCCTTTTTCTGATCTGCAACCGGTGAAGCAGAGGGCTGATTCTTATCAGAAGAACCCTCTACAGAGGTGTCATCAGGCTGCGTTCTGTCCAGGGGCCCCGAGAGGTGTGAGGACGATGTTGCATAGCCAGCACCAGGTTCTGGGAACTGTGCCCATTCCGGGGGACTGGGAGCCGTAGGCTCTGGGCTGGCAGCAGTTGCTGCGGTGGTGGCGGGGCGGGAGGGGGGGCTACAGGGGCACCACACTCACAGAAGGAAGAGGGGCTATCAACCCCTAGTAGCTCAGCGTGGCAGGTAGTGCAGGCTGAATAATAGGCTGTACGTTAGAAGTCTTATACCGTGTTTTTCCAAAAATAAGACCTCCCCCAAAAATAAGCCCTAGCAGGGATTTCCAGCATTTTCGGAGAAAGGCTTAAATATAAGCCCTCCCCCGAAAATAAGCCCTACTCCCGGATCAATAATGAAGTGTCCGTGCCGCTAAAAAATATACAGATACTGCAGGACACTTCATTATACACAGCGGCACCCGGCAATTACACTAACCCGACACTGAGCGGCAGGACCTGCAGTGATCACACACCCGCACACATCAGATCTCACACACACACACACACACACACACACACACCAGATCTCCCACACACACCAGATCTCACACACACACACCAGATCTCACACACAAACATCGGATCGCACACAGTCATATCGCACACATAATCAGATCGCACACACAAACATCGGATCACACGCAAACATCAAATCACACACACAAACATCGGATCGCACGCACATCAGATCGCATACATACCTCATCCAGAGACACCGATCTCTTCTCCTGAGAGGCAGTGCAGTGGAGCGCAAGGAACAGGACCTGCGGCCGGACACGTGACTTGCTCTCATTCCCTGCGGCCGTAAGTGCTGGATGTGATATTATGTATGTGTGTGTGTGTCTGCGAACGGCTGTGTTTTTCTGCGATCGGCTGTGTGTGTCTGTGATCGGATGTGTGTATCTGTGATCGGCTGTGTATGCCTGCAATCGGATGTGTGTATCTGTGATCGGCTGTGTATGCCTGCGATCGGATGTGTGTATCTGTGATCGGCTTTTATGTGCCTGCGATCGGAAGTGTGTATCTGTGATCGGCTTTTATGTGCCTGCGATCGGAAGTGTGTATCTGTGATCGGCTGTGTGTGCCTGCGATCGGATGTGTGTGATCTGCTGTGTATATCTGCGATCTGCTGTGTGTGTAAACGAAATGACGGGGTGCACAGCCTATAGTAACACAATGAGTGCTGCCTAATGTGTGCAAAACAACAATGCACAGAGGAGAAAAAGAGCACACATAATTCAGGCGCACATCAAAGAATATTGTAATCATATATATTTTTTATTTTTACGAGAAAAACAGTTTATTAGGTCCATGAAAAACACACACAATAAAATCATTTAAAACCATACAATACAAGACACGGCCTCTATAAAGTGACTCCGGGATAATAAACCTAGTCAATATAAGACAGATATAATATCAAAGTTGTACATCAATTGATTCTCCAAACCACAGATCTAAGGGTACCGTCACACTTTAGCGACGTAGCAGCGATCCCACCAGCGATCTGACCTGGTCAGGATCGCTGCTGCGTCGCTACATGGTCGCTGGTGAGCTGTCAAACAGGCAGATCTCACCAGCGACCAGTGACCAGCCCCCAGCCAGCAGCGACGTGCAAGCGACGCTGCGCTTGCACGGAGCCGGCGTCTGGAAGCTGCGGACACTGGTAACTAAGGTAAACATCGGGTATGGTTACCCGATGTTTACCTTAGTTACCAGCGCACACCGCTTAACTTAGCGTGTGCAGGGAGCAGGAGCCGGCACTGGCAGCGTGAGAGCTGCGGAGGCTGGTAACGAAGCTAAATATCGGGTAACCACCTTGGTTACCCGATGTGTACCTTGGTTACAGCTTACCGCAGGCTGTCAGATGCCGGCTCCTGCTCCCTGCACATTCAGGATTGTTGCTCTCTCGCTGTCACACACAGCTATGTGTGCTTATCAGCGGGAGAGAAACAATAAAAAAAAGAACCAGGGCTGTGTGTAACGAGCAGCAATCTCACAGCAGGTGCCAGATCGCTGCTCAGTGTCACACACAGCGAGATCGCTAATGAGGTCACTGCTGCGTCACAAAAACCGTGAATCAGCAGCGATCTCAGCAGCGATCTCGCTGTGTGTGAAGCACCCCTAAGGTAAGTAGTGATTACTTTGACCTTCACAGCATACCTTGCTCTTTTGCGCCTTGATATTCTCCCTATATTTTTGTGCATGCAGTTCTACTTATACACCGGGCCCGGTTGGTAATTATACTTCTCTAATGAGACTTTCTCGGTCTTTTTTGACCATGTGTGCACATTTGGTATTTTTTGGGTGATCTATATCTGGTGTTTATGCAGCCAGCAGGTATCTAGGCAGTCTGGTGGCAGCTCTTCAGTACTGCATTAATAACTTTCTGCTGGTCACACCATCACCCTTATAGAGTGCTGTTTTCTAGAGCTAAATACTGATGGTTTCTCAGGTAGTATCCATTTAGCAATCGCTGCTATTATAAATATATATATATTTTATTTTTTTTATACAAGCTCTATATATATTTGATATGCACTTGTATGATTAATTCACACTGCTATATTGTTGCCAATCAACTGTTCCTGGTATTGGTTATACCTCCATTGTCTTTTGATATGGTTATCTATAAGACAGTACATATACGATAGTGTCATACTTCGTATATATATATATATATATATATATATATATATATATATACAACTGTCTACCTCACCAGTAGAGCTTATTTTCTGCATGCGAGTAATCACTACTTACCTTAGATCTGTGGTTTGGAGAATCAATTGATGTACAACTTTGATATTATATCTGTCTTATATTGACTAGGTTTACTATCCCGGAGTCACTTTATAGAGGCCGTGTCTTGTATTGTATGGTTTTAAATGATTTTATTGTGTGTTTTTCATGGACCTAATAAACTGTTTTTCTCGTAAAAATAAAAAATATATATGATTACAATATTCTTTGATGTGCGCCTGAATTATGTGTGCTCTTTTTCTCCTCTGTGCACTGCTGTGTGTGTGTGTGTTCTGCTGTGTGTATGTGATCTGCTGTGTGTGTGTTTTTCTGCGATCGGCTGTGTGTATCTATGATCGCCTGTGTGTGCCTGTGATCGGCTGTGAGTGCCTGCGATCTGCTGTGTGTGATCTGCTGTGTATATCTGAGATCTGCTTTGTGTGTGATCTGCTGTGTGTGTGTGTGTGTGATCTGCTGTGTTTGTGTGTGTGATCTGCTGTGTGTGCCTGCGATCTGCTGTTTGTGATCTGCTGTGTATATCTGCGATCTGCTGTGTGTGTGTGATATGCTGTGTGTGTGTGTGTGAGATCTGCTGTGTGTGATCTGCTGTGTTTGTGTGATCTGCTGGGTGTGCCTGTGATCTGCTGTGTGTGTCAGCGTGTCAGCTAGCAGCAGGGTAGGACGGCGTGCAGCACCGACCGGAGATCACAGGAGGACCTTGGAATCACACAGACGTCCTGGTCTGGTGAGTATGAGTCTCCTGGGAAGTGGGGGGGGTCTGCTTTTTTTGGGGGGTAAACTTACCCTCAACCGTCTTTCTCCAAGAATAAGAACGCCTCCAAAAATAAGCCCTAGTGCTTTTTTGGGGGGCAAAAAAAATATAAGACAGTGTCTTATTTTTGGAAAAACACGGTAGTTGTTGCTGTAGTTGTGCAAAGCATAAAACATGTGACTGCAGCCCCAGGCTGATGAGCCACAAACTCTGATTGTAACGAGGGAGCAATATTCTGCAGAGCTAATGTTTCCTGTGGGAAGGAGGAAGCTCAGAGACGCCCACAGACTCTGATCACAAGGAGAGGGAGCGGTAAGGAGAGGGAGCAGTGCTCTGCATAGCTACTGTGTGAGGAGAAAATATAATAAAATGGTGGGAAGGGACTCCCCTTCCCCCCTCCAGCCCTGCACAACAACAGTGCACTGAGTCCTGGGAGCTTGACCTTTGCTCTAAATCCTGTCAGGGAGGATTTCACCTCAGAGCTAATTCCTGTCAGGGATATCAGCTCCAGTGTGGAGATTCTGATGCCTGCTGTGTCCGGACACACCGGTGCAGAGTATGTATCAACTCAGAGCCTGTCAGAGAGACTGAGAAGGTTTTTCATCTGCTCTGGGCTCTGGAAAAGAATCCAGTCAGGAAGGATCTCAGCTCATGTGGAGATGGCAGTCTCTGCCTGGTCACGGTGGTGCAGAGCGTGTATCAACTCAGAACCTGCCAGAGGGACTGAGGAGGTTTTTCATCTGCTCTGGGCTCTGGAAAAGAATCCAGTCAGGAAGGATCTCAGCTCATGTGGAGATGGCAGTCTCTGCCTGGTCACGCTGGTGCAGAGCGTGTATCAACTCAGAACCTGCCAGAGGGACTGAGGAGGTTTTTCATCTGCTCTGGGCTCTGGAAAAGAATCCAGTCAGGAAGGATCTCACCTCATGTGGAGATGGCAGTCTCTGCCTGGTCACGCTGGTGCAGAGCGTGTATCAACTCAGAACCTGCCAGAGGGACTGAGGAAATTTTCATCTGCTCTGGGCTCTGGAAAATCGGTGCCATGAGACCCGTCGTCCAGTGAGTAACAGCCCAGGATCCAGCGTCGCAGGAGGGGGTACAGGGAGGCGACACTCCACGTTCCCGCCTGTTGATGGTTTTGGGAAATCAGTCCCCGAAGGAAACCGTCGCCCTCTAAAAACAAAAAATTCTTGCTGCAGTAGTCTGCAGAGATGTGCCTCCTATAGACACTAAGCTAAAACTGAAGTAGCCTGGCTGGGCCAGGGGGTGTATACTGCAGGGGAGGAGCTAACATCTTTGCATCTACTTAGTGTCCTCCTATGGATAAGCAGCATAACACCCATTGTCCTGTGTCCCCCAATGAGGCGTCAGAGAAAAATATAAGACAGTGTGTTTTTTTCGTGGAAGTATGCTTTTTTGTAAGAAGGATAAGATTGAAGTATCGAGATTGGGTGGGTTAGCATGTTGTGTTTTTAATGATGGTTTGTTGGTTTTATGTATAAGTTTTAATTTATTTTGCTTCTTCCTAGATTGGTATTTATTTGAATGGTGACTTACCTGTTGAGATTACCGGGCTGGCTGGTATTCGCCCGGGACAACAAATTAGTTGCAGTAGGGGTGGATCCCCTGAAAAATAAAAATAATAAGAATGTACATGAGGAATTTGGAATTGTGGGGATTATGGTTCTATTGATGAAAAATGTTCTAATGATGACATTGTCTGGATTACATGGATAAGAATGGGATATTGTACAAAAATTGTTATGGTTAATATAGCAAAATAGTATTAACCCCTTCACGACCTAGAATGTAACGGTACGTCCTAAATCATGAAGCAGTGATCACCGCTGGCTGCTGCGGTGAGCCAGTGACGATCCCTGCACATGTCTGCTGATTAAAACAGCTGATGTGTCGCTTAAAGGTGCAGGTGGTTCCGCGATCCACTTGCACCTCTTAACCACTTAAATCGCGCTCTCAAAATGTGACAGTGCAATTTAAATCGCTGCAGCGGGAATCGCGCCTTTCCCCGCCGACATCGTGACATGATCATGGGGAGCCTATGGTTGTCATGGTAGCGACGGGTCATATGATGACTCCAGTCACTATCATAACATAGGTCCTGTTACAGCCGGCAAAGCAGCAGCTGTAACAAGAACGCAGCATTTCTGCTGTTCAAAGCTGTGCTGCTCTGATAAACAGAAATGAATGAGCGATCAGACTGCTGATCCTTATAGTCCCCTATTGGAATTAGTAAAATAAAAAAAAAAGTAAAATAAAATAAAAAAAACTCCTAAAATACCAAATCAACTCTCATTTGCCCTACTGAAAATTAAAGGCTTAAAAGAAAAAATATATACACATATTTGGTATCGCAGTATTCAGAAATGCCCAATCTATCAAAATCTAAAATCAATTAATCTGATCAGTAAACGGCATAGCGGCAAAAAACATTCCAAATGCCCAAAATTATGGTTTTTGGTAATCACAATTTTGCCCAAAATGCAATAACAGCCCTCATATGGCAATATTGATGTAAAAATAAAAAAAACTTGTGGATCTCGGAAGAAGGGGAGCAAGAAGAACCCGAAAAATCAAGGGGTTAATGAATGGGCACTATTTAACTAGAAAAAAAAGTGAGCCGGAGTATGAGTTGGTATACATGCAGCTTGTAAGCTCATGTTCACACTGGCCATAAGACAAGAAGAAAAAACAAAGATATAAATAATATGGACATATAACCTACTGTAACTAAATAAAAGCATAGTGCATATAAATAAACATAGGGTACTTTGTAAACACTGTTTTTTGATCCAAAAAAGCATAAAACCATCCCACTGCGACAAGGTGTGGGACAGTACCAACACTCTCAAATATTAAAACCTTACCATGGGTCAAAATAGGCCTCAATGTGAACAAGGGCTGAGAGTGACTGGGTCCCAACAGGACACACAGCTATGGGAAGCATAGAAAGAACAGACACTGGCACACAGCCCTCAGTTACTGTATAAGAGTAGGTTTTTAGTTATTAATATTGGGTATTGCACTACTTCTTGAGTAACCACATAATTCACAGAATATTGATCACTGTTCCTAGGCATTGAACTAAATTAAGTAGTCACATCAAATTCACCACACAATAGTAATTACACAATTTTCAACACTTAATTATTTTTATGCCAAAATTGCCCTTGAATCTGAGGGTTAGTAATCTGACTACTTTGGATTAGTAAGTGCCCATATATTGTTCTTAGGCCGGTATTAACCACCACCTTGAAGGTTTAATAATAGCAATTATTACTGTTTACATCAAATTGTTGCAATAATTATGGCCACACATATGGTTATTGGTTATCATACTATAGGCCCTGGGGTATCTTTAGTATGATCACTGGTAGCATTTAAAAAAAAAATTAAAATGTGAAAATATAATTCACTGAATAGGGAATCATTCCATTTATAACCTATGGGGTGGATTTATTATTTGCTTATCCCTTCTTTTTCATGTCAATCTTATAGTATGGTTCTAGTATATACTAACTTTGTGTAATGTTCGGGATATCTTCCAATATATGGTCAGCAAACATGGGTATAGTCCATACATACATGGTCCTTCTACATTCACAGAGAATTTTAGTTCCAGGGAGCGCTGAGCCTGTTGGTGTCTCCCCTGACAACGAACAATGTGGACAATATGGCCCAGCTAGCATGCACCGCCATTACCATGATGGCGCTGCTGGCTCGCGGGCCGCGGTCTGAGAGTTGTGGGTCACATGTAAATAGGCACATCACATGAGCGCCACTGACTTGGAACCACCCCTCTGTCACATGACTAGTCAGAGTCGTATCTTGGGGGGCAGATAGGGCATGTGCCCCGGGTGCAGTTGTCGCCCCTGTAGCGGGCGCAGGCTATTCTGAGTCCTGGCTGTCAAACTGACAGCCAAGACTCAGAAGAAGTGCGGGTGCGCAGCTCCTACTGATCAATTCTCTCTGTATCTTTTAGACACATGAACAATTGAAGCGGTGACCGCCGGCACTTCCGGGTCAGAGCGATGGCTGTAATGTGATCAGGTCAGCTGATCACACTGCTGACATCATTCTTCAGCGTTGCAGTGCATAGGTGGCAGATACCACTGGTAATAAGTGCTCCAGTGGAGCTGAAGTGGGAAGCATGTATGGACACAGTATGGGGGAAGAGAGGGTGAGCAGGAGGAAATGTATATGGACACAGTATGGGGGGATAGGAATGGGGAGTGGGAAGTTCTTATGGCTACAGAATGGTGAGATAGAGGATGGAGAGGGGGAATTATCTATGGACAGTATGGAGAGAGAGGGGAGGGGTGATGTATATAGACAGTATGGGGAAAGAGGGTGAGGGGGGATGTATATAGACAGTATGGGGGAGAGAGGGTGAGAGGTAATGTATGGGGAGAGAGGGTGAGGGATGATGTATGGGGAGAGAGGGTGAGGGATGATGTATATAGACAGTATGAGAGAGAGAGGGTGAGGGGTTATGTATACAGAGTATGGGGAGCGAGGGTAAGGGGTAATGTATTTGGACATAGTATGGGGAGCAAACGGGAAACATTTTGAAGACAGAATAAATAGCGAGGGGGCAAATTTGAGGACACAGTATGAAAAGCAAGTGGACAGGATGGGTGTGGATACATTATGGGGAGTGAGGGGAAATGTATACTGACACAGTATGGGGTGTGAGGGGGGATGAGTACAGAGGTAGTGAGGAGGCAATAAGGGATGAGAAGAATGTGAGGGGGCACAGAATAGATATTGGGTAGTGGGGGGTGGTATGGGGAAGCAATACCATGAGGGGACAGTGTGAGGCTTCTATCTGGGTTAAGAAACCTCCATGTAATGGGCAGGTAGGATGCAGCTAAATGAAACTGCTCAGGCTGGAGGGCGGAGTGCTCAGTGAGAAACAGGTGCACGCAGAAAAATTTTGTAACTGTTGAATTTTTAGTGTGCACCTGTTCACACCTAGTGGATGTGCTGGTCAGTCTTTTTATATTAGTATTACACTCCCCCAAAAATAAGACCTAGTGCTTTTTTTGGGGCAAAAAAAATATAAGACAGTGTCTTTTTTTCAGGGAAATACAGTAGTGTGATTTTGTAAGAAGGATAAGATTGAATTATCGAGGTTGGGTGGGTTGGCATGTAATGTTTTTAACCCCTTTACACCAGAGCAAGGTTTTCACCTTAACCCCTTCAGCCCCCAGCCTGTTTTCATCTTAAAGACCCGGCCATTTTTTGCAATTTTTACCAGTGTCACTTTGACAGGTTAGAACTCTGGAACGCTTCAACGGATCCTGGCAATTCTGATATTGTTTTTCTGTGACATATTGTACTTCATGTTAGTGGTAAATTTAGGCCAATATGTTTTGCGTTTATTTGTGAAAATTTCGGAAAATTGGCGAAAATTTTGCATTTTCAAAATTTGAAATTTTATGCCCATAAATCTGAGATATGTCACACAAAATAGTTACTAAATAAAATTTCCCACTTGTCTGCTTTACACAAGCGCAATTTTTGAAACAAATTTTTTTTCCGTTAAGAAGTTAGAAGGGTTCAAAGTTCATCAGCAATTTCTCACTTTTCCAACAAAATTTACAAAAAAAAAAGTTGTGGTGGAAATCAAATGTTTGGGCACACGGCAGGACTCGGAAGGCAAGGTGCGCCATTTGAATTTTTGAGTGCAAAATTAGCTGCACTAATTAGCGGACGCCATGTCGGGTTTGTTGACCACCTGAGGTGCCTAAACTATGGAGCTACCCCACAAGTGACCCTATTTTGGAAACTAGAGCCCTCAAATATTTATTCTAGATGTTTGATGTGCACTTTGAACCAGTGGGGGCTCCACAGAAGTTTATAACGTTGAGCTGTGAAAAGAAAAAAAAAAGTTTTTACCACAAAACTGTTGCTTCAACTAGGTAGCTTTTTTTTTCACAAAGGTATCAGGAAAAATGCACCATAAAACGTATTATGCAATTTCTCCTGAGTACACAGATACCTCATATGTGGTGGAAATCAATTGTTTGGGCGCACGGCAGGGCTCAGAAGAGAAGGAGCGCCATTTCACAGGAAAATTGGTTGGAATTATTAGCGGACGCCATGTTGCATTTGGAGATCCCCCTGAGGTGCCTAAACAATGGAGCTCCCCCACAATTGACCCCATTTTGGAAACTAGACCCCTCATGGAATTTATCTAGCTGTTTAGTGAGCACTTTGAACCCCTGGAGGCTTTACAAACGTTTGTAATGTTCAGCCGTGAAAATATTTATTTTTTTTTTACCACAAAATTGTTTTTTCAAACAGGTAGCTTTTTTTTCACAAGGGTATCAGGAAAAAATGCACCATAAAACGTATTGTGCAATTTCTCCTGAGTACACAGATACCTCATACGTGGTGAAAACCAATTGTTTGGACGCATGGCGGGGCTCAGAAGAGAAGGAGCGCCATTTCACAGCATTTCACAAAATTGGTTGGAATTATTAGCAGACGCCATGTTGCATTTGGAGACCCCCTGAGGTGCCTAAACAATGGAGCTCCCCCACATCTGACCCCATTTTGGAAACTAGACCCCCCTCATACAAAAAAATTAGTTTGGCGAAATAAAAAATACGGACATCAGTTAAAAAAAAAATAAATAATGAGCGCCTGCAACTGACACTATGGCAAGTACCACACGTGAGAGCGATGCACGAATCTCGCATCGCATCATCCGGCACAGCCGCACACTGCTGTCTGGAAAAGAGCGACCGTGCCGGATGATGCGATGTGAGACTCGTGCATCGCTCTCACGTGAGGCACTGGGCTGACCCTTACAATATTCAGTAAAAAATACTGTAGTTGACGATTAATACAGTATAATTTTACTGGCCCTAAACTAAGTTTATTTGTACTTCTTACTTAGTTTACATAACAAAAAGAAGGGAATTTTGTTACTTACCGTAAATTCCTTTTCTTCTAGCTCCTATTGGGAGACCCAGACGATTGGGTGTATAGCACTGCCTCCGGAGGCCACACAAAGCATTACACTAAAAAGTGTAAGGCCCCTCCCCTTCTGGCTATACACCCCCCGTGGGATCACGGGCTGCTCAGTTTTAGTGCTAAAGCAAGAAGGAGGAAAGCCAATAACTGGTTTAAACAAATTCACTCCGAAGTAACATCGGAGAACTGAAAACCGTTCAACATGAACAACATGTGTACCCGAAAAAAAACCAACCATCCCGAAGGACAACAGGGCGGGTGCTGGGTCTCCCAATAGGAGCTAGAAGAAAAGGAATTTACGGTAAGTAACAAAATTCCCTTCTTCTTCGGCGCTCCATTGGGAGACCCAGACGATTGGGACGTCCAAAAGCAGTCCCTGGGTGGGTAAAGAAATACCTCATGTTAGAGCTGCAAAGACAGCCTTCCCCTACGGGGAGGTAACTGCCGCCTGCAGGACTCTTCTACCTAGGCTGGCGTCCGCCGAAGCATAGGTATGCACCTGATAATGTTTGGTGAAAGTGTGCAGACTCGACCAGGTAGCTGCCTGGCACACCTGTTGAGCCGTAGCCTGGTGTCGTAATGCCCAGGTCGCACCCACGGCTCTGGTAGAGTGGGCCTTCAGCCCTGATGGAACCGGAAGCCCAGCAGAACGGTAGGCTTCAAGAATTGGTTCTTTGATCCATCGAGCCAGGGTGGCTTTTGAAGCCTGCGACCCTTTGCGCTTACCAGCGACAAGGACAAAGAGTGCATCCGAGCGGCGCAGGGGCGCCGTGCGGGAAATGTAGATTCTGAGTGCTCTCACCAGATCTAACAAATGTAAATCCTTTTCATACCGAAGAACTGGATGAGGACAAAAGGAAGGCAAGGAGATATCCTGATTAAGATGAAAAGAGGATACCACCTTAGGGAGAAACTCCTGAATGGGGCGCAGCACTACCTTGTCCTGGTGGAACACCAGGAAGGGAGCCTTGGATGACAGCGCTGCTAGCTCAGACACTCTCCGAAGAGACGTGACCGCCACTAGAAAGACCACTTTCTGTGAGAGACGAGAAAGTGAAACATCCCTCAGAGGCTCGAAGGGCGGCTTCTGGAGAGCAACTAGTACCCTGTTTAGATCCCATGGATCTAACGGTCGCCTGTACGGAGGGACGATATGACAAACCCCCTGCAGGAACGTGCGCACCTGAGAAAGACGTGCTAGACGCTTCTGAAAAAACACGGATAGTGCCGAGACTTGCCCTTTAAGGGAGCCGAGTGACAAGCCCTTTTCCAACCCAGATTGCAGGAAGGAAAGAAAAGTAGGTAACGCGAACGGCCAGGGGGATACTCCTTGTGCAGAGCACCAGGATAAGAAAATCCTCCACGTTCTGTGGTAGATCTTAGCAGAAGTGGACTTCCTAGCCTGTCTCATGGTGGCAACGACTCCTTGGGATAATCCTGAAGACGCTAGGATCCAGGACTCAATGGCCACACAGTCAGGTTCAGGGCCGCAGAATTCCGATGGAAAAACGGCCCTTGGGACAGTAAGTCTGGTCGGTCTGGTAGTGCCCACGGTTGGCCGACCGTGAGATGCCACAGATCCGGGTATCACGACCTCCTCGGCCAGTCTGGGGCGACGAGTATGACGCGGCTGCAATCGGATCTGATCTTGCGTAGCACTCTGGGCAAGAGTGCCAGAGGTGGGAACACATAAGGGAGCCGGAACTGCGACCAATCTTGCACTAAGGCGTCTGCCGCCAGAGCCCTTTGATCGCGAGACCGCGCCATGAACGTCGGGACCTTGTTGTTGTGCCGCGACGCCATTAGGTCGACGTCCGGCACCCCCCAGCGGCGACAGATTTCCTGAAACACGTCCGGGTGAAGGGACCATTCCCCTGCGTCCATACCCTGGCGACTGAGGAAGTCTGCTTCCCAGTTTTCTACGCCCGGGATGTGAACCGCTGATATGGTGGATGCTCTGTCCTCCACCCACAACAGAATCCGCCGGACTTCCTGGAAGGCTTGCCGACTGCGTGTCCCTCCTTGGTGGTTGATGTATGCCACCGCTGTGGAGTTGTCCGACTGAATTCGGATCTGCTTTCCTTCCAGCCACTGCTGGAAGGCTAGTAGGGCTAGATACACTGCCCTGATTTCCAGAACATTGATCTGAAGGGTGGACTCCTGCTGAGTCCACGTCCCTTGAGCCCTGTGGTGGAGAAAAACTGCTCCCCACCCTGACAGACTCGCGTCTGTCGTGACCACTGCCCAGGATGGGGGCAGGAATGATCTTCCCTGTGATAATGAGGTGGGAAGAAGCCACCATTGCAGAGAGTCCTTGGCCGTCTGGGAAAGGGAGACTTTCCTGTCCAGGGAAGTTGACTTCCCGTCCCATTGGCGGAGAATGTCCCATTGAAGTGGGCGCAGATGAAACTGTGCAAACGGGACTGCCTCCATTGCTGCCACCATCTTCCCTAGGAAGTGCATGAGGCGCCTTAAGGAGTGCGACTGACCATGAAGGAGAGACCGTACCCCTGTCTGTAGTGACCGCTGCTTGTCCAGCGGAAGCTTCACTATCGCTGGCAGAGTATGAAACTCCATGCCAAGATACGTTAGTGATTGAGTCGGTGACAGATTTGACTTTGAAAAGTTGATGATCCACCCGAAAGTCTGGAGAGTCTCCAGCGCAACATTCAGGCTGTGTTGGCATGCCTCTTGAGAGGGTGCTTTGACAAGTAGATCGTCCAAGTAAGGGATCACCGAGTGTCCCTGGGAGTGCAAGACTGCTACCACTGCCGCCATGACCTTGGTGAAAACCCGTGGGGCTGTCGCCAGACCAAATGGCAGAGCTACGAACTGGAGATGTTCGTGTCCTATCACAAAACGTAGAAAACGTTGGTGCTCTGTAGCAATCGGCACGTGGAGATAAGCATCTTTGATGTCGATTGATGCAAGGAAATCTCCTTGAGACATTGAGGCAATGACGGAGCGGAGGGATTCCATCCGGAACCGCCTGGCGTTCACATGCTTGTTGAGCAGCTTTAGGTCCAGAACAGGACGGAACGAGCCGTCCTTTTTTGGAACCACGAAGAGATTGGAGTAAAAACCTTGCCCTTGTTCCTGAAGAGGAACAGGGATCACCACTCCTTCTGCCCTTAGTGAGCCCACCGCCTGCAGAAGCGCATCTGCTCGGTCGGGATGTGGGGAAGTTCTGAAGAACCGAGGCGGAGGACGAGAACTGAACTCTATCCTGTACCCGTGAGACAAAATGTCTGTTACCCACCGGTCCTTGACCTGTGGCAGCCAAATGTCGCAAAAGCGGGAGAGCCTGCCACCGACCGAGGATGCGGAGGGAGGAGGCCGAAAGTCATGAGGCAGCCGCCTTGGAAGCGGTTCCTCCGGTTGCTTTCTTGGGGCGTGAGTGAGCCCGCCAGGAATCTGAGCCCCTTTGCTCCTTCTGAGTCCCTTTGGACGAGGGGAATTGGGCCTTGCCGGAGCCTCGAAAGGACCGAAACCTCGACTGCCACTTCCTTTGTTGAGGTTTGCTTGATCTGGGCTGGGGTAAGGAGGAGTCTTTACCCTTGGACTGTTTAATGATTTCAGCCAATTGCTCACCGAACAGTCTGTCTACAGATAGTGGCAAGCTGGTTAAACATTTTTTGGAAGCAGAATCCGCTTTCCATTCTTTTAACCACAAGGCTCTGCGCAAAACCACCGAGTTGGCAGACGCCATTGAGGTACGGCTCGTAGAGTCCAGGACAGCGTTGATAGCATAGGTCGCAAACGCAGACATTTGCGAAGTTAAGGACTTCACTTGCGGCACTGCTGGACGTATGATAGAGTCCACCTGTGCCAGACCAGCTGAAATAGCTTGGAGTGCCCACACGGCCGCGAATGCTGGAGCAAACGACGCGCCGATAGCTTCATAGACAGATTTCAACCAAAGGTCCATCTGTCTGTCATTGGCATCCTTAAGTGAAGCCCCATCCTCCACTGCAACTATGGATCTAGCCGCAAGCCTGGAGATTGGTGGATCCACCTTTGGACACTGGGTCCAGCGTTTGACCACGTCAGGGGGAAAGGGATAACGTGTATCCTTAAGACGTTTGGAGAAACGCTTGTCTGGATAAGCATGGTGTTTCTGGACTGATTCTCTGAAGTCAGCGTGGTCCAGAAAAGTACTCAGTTTACGCTTGGGATACCTGAAATGGAACTTCTCCTGCTGTGCAGCTGCCTCTTCTGCTGAAGGGGCTGGGGGAGAAATATCCAACAGTCCATTGATGGCCGCTATAAGGTCATTTACCATGGCGTCACCATCAGGAGTATCCAGATTGAGAGCGGTCTCAGGATTAGACTCCTGATCACCCTCCTCTGTCTCATCACGCAGAGACTCTTCTCGCTGAGACCCTGATCCGCGTGATGACGTGGAGGGTCTCTCCCAGTGAGCTCGCTTAGGCTGCCTGGGACTGTCATCTGAGTCAGAGCCTTCAGCCTGAGATGCCTGGGACCCCCTTGAAGCACGGATTAACTCCAACTGAGGGGGACCGGGGAACATTGACGCAGCAGTGTCCATGGTCTGAGTAACTGGCCTGGCCTGCAAGGTCTCTAGGATTTTTGTCATAGTGACAGACATCTTGTCAGCAAAAACTGCAAACTCTGTCCCCGTCACCGGGACAGGGTTCACCGGTGACTCTGCCTGGGCCACTACCACCATAGACTCCGGCTGACGAAGTGGCACAGGGACCGAACATTGCACACAATGGGGGTCTTTGGAACCTGCCGGTAGATCAGCCCCACAAGCGGCACAAGCAGCGTATACAGCCTGTGTCTTGGCACCCTTGCGTTTTGCGGATGACATGTTGTCGTCTCCTCAGAGCAATATAGGGTATACAGCCAAGAAGCGACCTTACAGTGCAATATATATATATATATAAATGGTATAGAGAAAAAAATACACCAATATAACACTGTGGCACTAGTGGGGCCAGCACTAATGTGCTGCTTACCGCCCGCTTAACGCGGGTGTGTGGTCGCCAGAAATCCCTTGTCTGGGTCTCCCAGAGCCTGTGTCCGTTCTCCAGCCAGACTGCATGTAGGAATGGCTGCCGGCGTCCTGTGGAGAGGGGCGGGCCCTGGGCGTGCTGCAGACAAAGAGCGGGAACTGGCGTCCCACTGTGCCCAGTGAGAGGGCTGGAGTATGTAAATAAGACTCCAGCCCTCGGCGCTGACTATCGTACAGCGTCTCTCCCTTGCCCTGATTGACAGGGTGGGGGCGGGAACGAAGCGGAGCTAGGCCGCAAAAGCCGGGGACTAGATTTATAAGCGCCGCCGTCGTAAAAGCACGGTCGGCGCTAAGTCCCCGGCGCACCACAAGTCTCAGCCACGCCGCCGCTCCAGGGGCGGCCGGCGCGGCAGTCCCCAACACATAAAGTCCCTCAGAGAAACTGCAGTGACTGTAACCCCAGCGCGCAGCGCTACTGTCCCCGGCGCACTAGCACACCCAGCAAGTCTGGAGTGTGCGCGGCCTGTCCATACGGGGACACAGAGTACCTGAATGTTGCAGGGCCTTGTCCCTGAACGGTACCCAGCTCCGTATCCAGCAGGTTCTACGGGTCTGTGGATGGAGCCCGGCCTCAGGGCTTGGGGGCCGGTAAGATCCCACTTCCTCAGAGCCCCTCAGGGGGATGGGGAAGGAAAGCAGCATGTGGGCTCCAGCCTCCGTACCCACAATGGGTACCTCAACCTTAACAAACACCGCCAATAGGAATGGGGTGAGAAGGGAGCATGCTGGGGGCCCTAGTATGGGCCCTCTTTTCTTCCATCCGATATAGTCAGCAGCTACTGCTGACTAAACAGTGGAGCTATGCGTGGATGTCTGACCTCCTTCGCACAAAGCTTGAAAACTGAGCAGCCCGTGATCCCACGGGGGGTGTATAGCCAGAAGGGGAGGGGCCTTACACTTTTTAGTGTAATGCTTTGTGTGGCCTCCGGAGGCAGTGCTATACACCCAATCGTCTGGGTCTCCCAATGGAGCGCCGAAGAAAAGTCAGGACACACGCATGGATGTGCTGCAAAAAGGGGGGGGCTAGGTGGGATGGAAAAAAAGATGGATGGAGGATGTGAGAGGGAGCGGCGGAGGATGGGAGAGGGCGCGGCGGAGGATGGGAGAGAGCGGGAGGGTGAGAGGTGGTGGAGGGGGCAGCAGATCGGGAGGTGAGAGGTGGGGGAGGGGGCTTCAGATGAAGAGGATGGGAGAGAGCAGGCTGCAGATCAGGGAGGGTGAGAGGGGGTAGCAGATCAGGGAGGGGGGCAGCAGCTGATGAGGGAGAGCGTGCAGCAGATGGGGAGGTGAGATGGCAGAGAGCGTGCAGCAGATCGGGAGGTGAGATGGCAGAGAGCGTGCAGCAGATCGGGAGGTGAGATGGCAGAGAGCGTGCAGCAGATCGGGAGGTGAGATGGCAGAGAGCGTGCAGCAGATGGGGAGGTGAGATAGCAGAGAGCGTGCAGCAGATGGGGAGGTGAGATGGCAGAGAGCGTGCAGCAGATCGGGAGGTGAGATGGCGGAGAGCGTGCAGCAGATGGGGAGGTGAGATGGCAGAGAGCGTGCAGTAGATGGGGAGGTGAGATGGCGGACAGCGTGCAGCAGATCGGGAGGTGAGATGGCGGAGAGCGTGCAGCAGATCGGGAGGTGAGATGGCAGAGAGCATGCAGCAGATGGGACGGTGAGGTGGCAGAGAGCGTGCAGCAGATCGGGAGGTGAGATGGCGGAGAGCGTGCAGAAGATAGGGAGGTGAGATGGCAGAGAGCGTGCAGCAGATGGAGAGCTGAGATGGCAGAGAGCGTGCAGCAGATGGGGAAGTGAGATGGCAGAGAGCGTGCAGCAGATGGGGAGGTGAGATGGCAGAGAGCGTGCAGCAGATCGGGAGGTGAGATGGCAGAGAGCGTGCAGCAGATCGGGAGGTGAGATGGCAGAGAGCGTGCAGCAGATAGGGAGGTGAGATAGCAGAGAGCGGGCAGCAGATCGGGAGGTGAGATGGCAGAGAGCGGGCAGCAGATCGGGAGGTGAGAAGGTGGAGAGCGTGCAGCAGATCGGGAGGTGAGAAGGTGGAGAGCGTGCAGCAGATCGGGAGGTGAGATGGTGGAGAGCATGCAGCAGATCGGGAGGTGAGATAGCAGAGAGCGTGCAGCAGATCGGGAGGTGAGATGGCAGAGAGCGTGCAGCAGATCGGGAGGTGAGATGGCGGAGAGCGTGCAGGAGATCGGGAGGTGAGATGGCGGAGAGCGTGCAGCAGATCGGGAGGTGAGATGGCAGAGAGCATGCAGCAGATCGGGAGGTGAGATGGCGGAGAGCGTGCAGCAGATGGGGAGGTGAGATGGTGGAGAGCGTGCAGCAGATCGGGAGGTGAGATGGGGGAGAGGGCAGCAGATGGGGAGGTGATATGGGGGAGGGGGCAGCAGATGGGGAGGTGAGATGGCAGAGAGCGTGCAGCAGATGGGGAGGTGAGACAGCGGGCAGCAGATCGGGAAGGTGAGATGGTGGAGAGCGGTGGCAGATCGCACAGGGTGGGAGATGGTGGAGGGGACAACAGGTGAGGATGGGAGAGCGCGGGCAGCAGCTCACGGAGGGGGCAGTGGCTGATAAGGGGGAGCGGTGGCAGATGGAGGCGGCTGCAGCAGATAGAGGAGATCGGCGGGGGATCGGTGGCGGCAGTGGATCGGGGGATCGGCGGCGGTTGCAGCGGATCGGGGGCAGGGGCTTACCAGGGCACTTGCAGGGATCGCTCCACTCGGCTTCCACGGACGGAGTAAAGCGGAGGGGAGTGGTCACGGCCCCAGATCCACGGTGATTGGAGAGATCGGTCACAAGGCCGATCTCTCCAATCAGAGCTGGGGGCTGGTGAAGCACCGATCACCCAGCTCCAGCCAATAATCAGTGCTACAGCTGCACTGATTAGGGCTGGATTTCAATGTTTCAGTCATTTTCAATGGCTGGAACATTACAGTGGCTGTGATTGGCTGACCGGTGTTCGTCAGCCAATCACAGCCTCCGTAGCTCCGGGGAGGAGGCACCACCCCTCCTGAGGTCAGGCAGAAGTCCCCTCCTCCCCGAATCTGCGGTTTGTGTGTACCGATTGCACTCACCGGGGCTCCGGGGCCGCGATTTCGCCATGACATACTGGGTAAGTCATGGGTCGTTTAGCACCATGTCACCATGACGTACCCAGTACGTCATGGGTCGTTAAGGGGTTAATGACCGGGCAATTTTTTGCACTTCTGACAAGTGTAACTTTGACAGGTTATAACTCTGGAACGCTTCAACGGATCGTGCTGATTCTGACATTGCTTTTTTGTGACATATTGGACATCATGTTAGTGGTAGAATTAAGGTCATATTTTGTGTGTTTATTTAGGAAAATATCGGAAATTTGGCAAAAATTTTAAAAATTTCACAATTTTCAAAATTTGAAATGTTATGCCTATAAATCTGAAAGATACTGTATGTCACACAAAATAGTCAGTAAAGAACATTTCCCACATGTCTACTTTACATCAACGCAATTTTTGAAACAATTTTTTTTACTTAAAAAGTTAGAAGGGTTCAAAGTTCATCAGCAACTTCTCAGTTTTCGAAAAAAAAAATTACAAAACCATTTTTTTAGGGACCACATCACATTTGAAGTGACTTTGAGAGGCCTAGGTGACAGAAAATACCCAAAAGTGACCCCATTCGAAAAACTGCACCCCTCACTCTGCTCCAAACCACATCCAAGAAGTTTATTAACCCTTTAGGTGCTTCACATGAACCAAAGCAATGTGTAAGGAAAAAAAGAAAATTTTACTTTTTTACTCAAAACTGTTAATTTAGCCATAAAATATTGCATTTTCACAAGGGTATCAGGAACATATGTACCATAAAATTTATTGTGCAATTTCTCCTGAGTACATTGATACTTCATATGTGGTAGAAATCAATTGTTTGGGCGCACTGCAGGGCTTGGAAGGAAAGGGGCGCCATTGGAATTTTTTAAAGCACAATTAGCTGGAATCATTAGCGGACACCATGTCGAATTTGGAGACCTCCAACAGTGGAGCTCCCCAACATGTGACCGCATTTTGTAAACTAGACCCCTCAAGGAATTTATAGATGTTTGGTGAGCACCTTCGAACCCCCAGGGATTTTACAGAATTGAGCCATAAATATAAATGCATTTATTTTTTTTTCCCACAAACTTGTTACTTCAACCAGATAGGTTTTTTTCACAAGGGTATCAGGTGAAAATGTGTAGCGACCCTGAATATATCAGGGTGCTACAGGGAACTGCATCCCCTCCAAGGGATGCAGGGCCTACTCCCCATGGTTCAGGTTCCACTCAGTGATGCTTCTACTACCCGCACCACAAATCCCAATCAACACGTCACACCAGAACTGAACAGACAAACCAGTGGGTTGGTCTAGCTGGAATAGGGCCACCCACCTAGGGGTCAGGCAGACTGGTGGGAGGGGTGACTGCAGTTGAGTGAGAGCCCTCAAAGAGTTAGGAGCTGGGGAGTAGTAGCTGCCGAGGAGCTGGACTAGATTGGGTCGCAGACGGTAGTCCGGGACCGGAGGAGTCGAGGACCAGTCGCAGCGACTTGGGAAGGGTGAACAGACATAGTCTTGGAGGACCGTCGGCACCAGCAAGCCCAATAACCGGACTGGTACAGAGCACGGCAGGGTACAGGACCCTAGGTCAGGAGCAGGTTTATCCGTCCTGATAATTAACCTGTGGAGGATAGTTTCTTTATGAACTTTCCCCAAGAGCTCAGAGATTGAAGGCATCAGCACAACACGGGGGATAGGGCTTTCCATATAAAGCAGCCCAACTGAAATCCTAAGTGCCAGTCATCAAGAGCACAGCTACACTACAAATAATGAGCATCCCAACAGCTTCAAGCCAAGGGACCATCTACAAACACCTAAATTGTGCACGGAGGCAGGCTCCAGATTACCAAGCAGCATCATTAGGAGCGGACACCTGGATGGGCTCCCCATAGTGGCAGCGGTACACAGAGACTTTTGTTTTACCTACAACGTGTGTGTGTTTACGTTGCAAGCATCAACCAGCACCACGTCTACCAACAGTGAGTACCCTGCTCCCTGCCTCTCATCTTTCCAAACCTCCCAAACCCCAGAGTCCGGGGCCTTCCCTACCTGCGGAGGGACTAACACCTTGCTGCCCAACACCATCTGTCCCGGTACTACCTTTGGCAGTGGTGGTACTCCCATTACTGCAACCCGCAGATGGCGTCACGAACTTCTCCCCTGTAAATAAACCCCTTGCAAAGATAGAAACGTCAGCCGAGCCCGGACCCCTTGAGCCACGAACATCTCCAGGATCCGAGCACCCCGGTCTGCGCCGGGGTGGCACAAATGAACCATACAGTTTATTGTGGAATTTCTCCAGAGTATGCTGATACCCCAAATGTGGTTGAAGAAGGGAATTTTGTTTACTTACCGTGAATTCCTTTTCTTCTAGCTCCTATTGGGAGACCCAGACAATTGGGTGTATAGCTTCTGCCTCCGGAGGCCATACAAAGTATTACACTTTAAAAAGTGTAACCCCTCCCCTCTGCCTATACACCCTCCCGTGGATCACGGGCTCCTCAGTTTTGGTGCAAAAGCAGGAAGGAGAAAACTTATAAATTGGTCTAGGGTAAATGCAATCCGAAGGATGTTCGGAGAACTGCAAACCATGAACCAAAAGAACAATTCAACATGAACAACATGTGTACACAAAAAGACAACCAGCCCGAAGGGTACAGGGGCGGGTGCTGGGTCTCCCAATAGGAGCTAGAAGAAAAGGAATTTACGGTAAGTAAACAAAATTCCCTTCTTCTTTGTCGCTCCATTGGGAGACCCAGACAATTGGGACGTCCAAGAGCAGTCCCTGGGTGGGTAAAAGAATACCTCAATAAAAAAAGCCGAAAAAAACGGCCCCCTCTTACAGGTGGGCAACCGCCGCCTGAAGGACTCACCTACCTAGACTGGCGTCTGCCGAAGCATAGGTATGCACTTGATAGTGTTTCGTGAAAGTGTGCAGACTAGACCACGTAGCTGCCTGACACACCTGCTGAGCCGTAGCCCGGTGCCGCAATGCCCAGGACGCACCCACGGCTCTGGTAGAATGGGCTTTCAGCCCTGAAGGAAGCGGAAGCCCAGAAGAACGGTAGGCTTCGAGAATCGGTTCCTTGATCCACCGAGCCAAGGTTGACTTGGAAGCCTGCGAGCCCTTACGCTGGCCAGCGACAAGGACAAAGAGCGCATCTGAACGACGCAGGGGCGCCGTGCGAGACACGTAGAGCCGGAGTGCTCTCACAAGATCCAAAGAGTGCAAATCCTTTTCACACTGGTGAATTGGATTAGGGCAAAATGAAGGCAAGGAGATATCCTGATTGAGATGAAAAGAGGATACCACCTTAGGGAGAAATTCCGGGACCGGACACAGAACCACCTTATCCTGGTGAAACACCAGGAAGGGGGCTTTGCATGACAGCGCTGCTAGCTCAGACACTCTCCAAAGTGATGTGACTGCCACTAGGAAGGCCACCTTCTGCGAAAGACGTGATAGAGAGACATCCCGCAGCGGCTCGAAAGGTGGTTTCTGAAGAGCCGTTAGCACCCTGTTAAGATCCCAGGGTTCCAGCGGACGCTTGTAAGGTGGGACTATGTGGCAAACTCCCTGCAGGAACGTGCGGACCTGCGGAAGCCTGGCTAGACGCTTTTGAAAAAACACGGAGAGCGCCGATACTTGGCCCTTGAGAGAGCCAAGTGACAGACCCTTGTCCATTCCGGATTGAAGGAATGAAAGAAAAGTGGGTAAGGCAAACGGAGTAGTAGCTGCCGAGGAGCTGGACTAGATTGGGTCGCAGACGGTAGTCCGGGACCGGAGGAGTCGAGGACCAGTCGCAGCGACTTGGGAAGGGTGAACAGACATAGTCTTGGAGGACCGTCGGCACCAGCAAGCCCAATAACCGGACTGGTACAGAAGATGTATGTCTGTGTATGTCTTTTTGACACACACAGACATACATCTTCCCTAGTTTGGGGTTCTGATTGTTGATGTTGCGTGTGTCAGTGTCTCAGGTGGTGACCAGCAACTATAAGGTGTAGAAAGTCCTACCGTGGTACCTCTCTGGGACTAAGTTTGTTTGGGCCTACCATACATAGCCCAATTTTAGTTTGGGTGGTTTCGTGCCACCGTCGTTTCTAATCTTGTGAGCTGTCCTCACTTTTATCTGCATAATATTAAACGTTATGTTTTAGGGTTTATCCTTTTTCAATTCTCTGATCCAGCTAATTTTGTTGCATTGTCCGACTGGATACGGATCTGCCTGCCCTCCAGCCACCGATGAAAAGCCAATAGGGCTAGATACACTGCCCTTATCTCCAGAATATTGATCTGAAGGGATGACTCTATCGGAGTCCAGGTTCCCTGAGCCCTGTGGTGGAGAAAAACCGCTCCCCACCCTGACAGGCTCGCGTTCGTGGTGACCACAGCCCAGGTTGGGGGTAGGAAGGATTTTCCCTGCGACAGAGAATTGGGAAGGAGCCACCACTGAAGTGACGTCTTGGTTGCAAGTTAAAGAGAGACGTTCCTGTCGAGGGAAGCCGAACTCCTGTCCCATTTGCGGAGAATGTCCCATTGGAGTGGCCGAAGATGGAATTGCGCGAACGGGACTGCCTCTATAGCTGCCACCATCTTCCCCAGGAAGTGCATGAGGCGCCTTAAGGGGTGTGACTGACTCCGAAGAAGGGATTGCACCCCTGCCTGCAGAGAAAGCTGTTTGTCGCTCGGAAGCTTGACTAACACTTGCTGGGTATGAAACTCTATCCCAAGGTACGTCAGTGATTGGGTCGGTGTCAACTTGGATTTCGGGAAGTTGATGATCCACCCGAACCGCTGGAGAGTCGCCAGAGCGACAGATAGACTTTGTTGACACGCCACCCGAGACGGGGCCCTGACTAGGAGATCGTCCAAGTAGGGAATCACCGAGTGGCCCTGAGAATGCAGGACCGCCACAACGGATGCCATGACTTTGGTGAAAACCCGTGGGGCTGTCGCCAAGCCGAAAGGCAATGCCACGAACTGGAGGTGTTCGTCCCCGATGGCGAAACGCAGGAAACGTTGATGCTCGGGTGCGATCGGTACATGGAGATAAGCATCCTTGATGTCGATCGATGCTAGGAAGTCTCCTTGTGACATTGAGGCGATGACCGAGCGGAGAGATTCCATCCGGAACCGTCTGGTTCTCACATGTCTGTTGAGTAGCTTGAGGTCCAGAACGGGACGGAATGACCCGTCCTTTTTTGGCACCACGAACAAGTTGGAGTAAAATCCGCGACCACGTTCCTGAAGGGGAACGGGGATCACAACTCCTTCCATGTTTAGAGCGGCTACTGCCTGAAAAAGTGCGTCGGTCTGAGCGGGGGGCGGAGAGGTTCTGAAGAAGCGAGCCGCAGGACGAGAGCTGAACTCTATCCTGTAACCATGAGACAGAATGTCTCTCACCCATCGGTCTTGAACATGTGGCCACCAGGCGTCGCCAAAGCGGGAGAGCCTGCCACCGACCGAGGATGCGGTCAGGGGAGGCCGAGAGTCATGAGGAAGCCGTCTTGGAGGCAGTGCTTCCTGCGGCCTTTTGTGGGCGAGACTTGGATCGCCACGCATAGGAGTTCCTCTGGCCTTTCTCCGGCCTGTTGGACGAAGAGGATTGGGACTTGGCGGAGGGACGAAAGGACCGAAATCTCGATTGAACCTTTCTCTGTTGAGGTCTCTTAGGTTTGGCCTGGGGTAAGGAGGAATCCTTTCCTTTGGATTCTTTAATAATCTCATCCAATCGTTCGCCAAACAAACGGTCGCCAGAAAACGGCAAACCGGTTAAGAACCTCTTGGAAGCCGAGTCTGCCTTCCATTCGCGCAGCCACATGGCCCTGCGGACTGCCACAGAGTTAGCGGATGCTACAGCTGTACGGCTAGCAGAGTCCAGGACGGCGTTCATGGCGTAGGATGAAAATGCTGACGCCTGAGAGGTCAAAGACGCAACTTGTGGAGCAGAATTACGTGTGACAGCATTAATCTCAGTCAGACAAGCCGAGATAGCTTGGAGTGCCCACACGGCTGCAAAGGCCGGGGCAAAAGACGCGCCCGTGGCCTCATAGATGGACTTCACCAGGAGCTCTATCTGTCTGTCAGTGGCATCCTTTAGCGATGAGCCATCTGCAACCGACACCACGGATTTAGTCGCCAATCATGAGACTGGAGGATCCACCTTGGGACAGTGAGCCCAACCCTTAACGACTTCAGATGGGAAGGGGTAACGCGTGTCAGTGAGGCGCTTAGTAAAGCGCTTGTCCGGGACCGCTCTGGGCTTCTGGACAGCGTCCCTGAAGTTAGAGTGATCAAGAAACGTATTGCGTGTACGTTTAGGGAACCGAAACTGGTGTTTCTCCTGCTGAGACGCCGACTCCTCTACAGGAGGAGGCGGGGGAGAGAGATCTAACACCTGGTTGATGGACGAGATAAGATCATTTACTAAGGCGTCCCCCTCAGGTGTATCAAGGTTAAGGGCGACGTCAGGGTCAGAGCCCTGAGCTGCGACGTCCGCCTCGTCCTCCAGAGAGTCCTCAAGCTGGGATCCCGAGCAGCGAGAGGAAGTCGGGGAAGAGTCCCAGCGAGCCCGCTTAGCCGGTCTAGGACTACGGTCCGGGCAGGAGTCCTCTGCCTGAGACCGAGGGGCCAACCTGGGAGCGCGCTGCGGCGCGGACCGAGAGGGGCCTGGAGGCGACGAGCCAACAGGGGCCGGGGCCTGTGAAAGGTCCGGTCTGGACTGCAAAGCCTCTAGCAGCTTAGAAGACCATTTGTCCATAGACTGTGCAATGGATTGAGAAAGTGACTCAGAGAGTTTCTCAGCAAAAGAGGCGAACTCTGTCCCTGCAGCCTGGTCAGGGGGAGCAGGGGGGTCTACATGAGCTGAGGGGCCCACCAGTGTCCGAGGCTCCGGCTGAGCAAGCGAAACAGGGGTCGAGCATTGCTCACAGTGAGGGTAGGTGGAACCCGCAGGTAACATAGCCCCACAAGAGGTACAGGCCGCAAAAAAAACCCTGTGCCTTAGCAGCTTTGCTCCTTGTGGACGACATGCTGTTGTCTCCTAGGAGAGTGATCACTGAGGGTATATGGGAAAGGGGTATACAGCCCACCGAACAGATAGATATAGATATATACGTATCTAATCCGGCACCCTAGGGGGACCAGCACCGGGTGACCGGTGTGGCTTACCGACCGCTAACGAGCGGAGTGTGTCCTCCAGATTCCCTGCCTTGGATCCCCCGGAGCTGTAGAGCTGTTCACTGAGAATCCTCCACCGGCAGAATGCCAAAAAATGGCTGCCGGAGCTCTCAGGGAAAGAGTGGAGCCGTGGGCGGCGCCAGCAAAGTGCGGGAATCTGGGGTCCCCACAGTGATCAGTGAGGGGGGAGGAAACATGCAGGATGCTCCAGCCCTCACATCCGACGTCAGGTCGGTAATCCCGCCCTTACCCCTGACAGGCAGGCCCGGGGGCGGGATTTTTGCGACTAGGCCGCGATGAAGCCGGAGACTAAATTTGAGACCGCGCCCGACAAGCAGGCACGGTCGGCGCGGAAGTCCACCGGCCTCCTGAATTCAGCAGCCGCCGCGGCTTCCAGGAAGAAGGTGCGCTCCCTGCACAGTCCCCTATGGGGACACAGAGTACCTTTGAGTTGCAGGGCCCGGTCCCTGAGGTTGAAGAGGCTCCGGTCCGGCAGGTTCCTACAGGGGCTGCGGATGGAGCACGGTCCCAGTAAATGGATGACCGCTTAGGATCCCACTTCTCCCAGAGCCGTATAAGGGATGGTGAAGGAGACGGCATGTGGCTCCAGCCTCTGTACCCGCAATGGGTACTTCAACCTTAACAACACCGCCGACGTAGTGGGGTGAGAAGGGAACATGCCGGGGGCCCCGTGGGGGCCCTCTTTTCTTCCAACCGACATAACTAAGTTGAGAATGCATGAGTGGATGTGTGCCTCCTTCCACACAAAGCATAAAACTGAGGAGCCCGTGATCCACGGGAGGGTGTATAGGCAGAGGGGAGGGGTTACACTTTTTAAAGTGTAATACTTTGTGTGTCCTCCGGAGGCAGAAGCTATACACCCAATTGTCTGGGTCTCCCAATGGAGCGACAAAGAAAACTAATTTTGAGGTACATTGCAAAGTCAAGAAGGAAAGGAGCACCATATTTGAGATCAGATGTAGTTGCATTGGTTTGCGATTGCCATGTCACATTGGCAGAGCACAGAAATCCCCCACAAGTGACTCCATGTTAAAAGCTGCACCTTTCAATTAATTCATCCAGAGGTGCAGTGAGTATATTGACACCACAGGTGTGTCACAAAATGTTATACTATTTGGCAGTAAAGAAAAATAATTACATTTTTACCACTAAAATGTTGTTTTAACCCCAGATTTGAAAATTTTACAAGGGTAATAAATAAAAAAAAAGGTCCGATATTGTGTTGCATAATTTGTCCTGAATGTGGCAATACCCCACATGTGACTGTACAGTACTATTTGGCTGCACCACAGGGCTCAGGAGGGAAGGAGCGCTATGTGATTTTTGGAGCACAGGTTTTCCTAGAATAGTTTGCGGACTCAATTTGCAGAGCCCCTAAGCGGCAGAACTGAAGAAATCCCCCTCAAGTGACCAAATTTTGGAAATTACACCTCTCTAAGTATTCATTTACGGGTGTAGTGACAATTTACTCTCTGGAAAGTCCAAACACAGTAAAAGTTGCAGAATTAAAGATTGCAAACATTTTAAATTAGTTCCCCTTTATCCTGTGCTCTACGCTGAGCACTTACATCGGGGTTTTAAACTGCATCTCTGAGATACGTGATTCAGATGAAACGCACCACAGATCCATTCACTAATGAGGCAGCAGAGTTACTCTGGACTCCATTTGTTCAGCGGTATCCATCTTTTTAATGATGAACAAAAACTGTTGTTGATTGCACTTTTGTGCACGTTTGAAAAAAGGCATAAAAATATGGACTCTGCCGGACCACAGGCCAGACGAGAGGTCAAAGTGACTTTCTCTGCCTCATTACAGTGAATTTTCATTTGAGAATTATGTTTGAATCATGTTTTTCAGAGATTTACATGTAGTCTCCAGTGTAAGCGCTCACCGTAGAACGCAGGATAAATATGAGCTGCACTGTACTGCAAGCTTTTAGCGGCAGAATGAACAAATCAATAGCGATTGAAGAATTGGCTTTATTTATTTTTTGCGCCATTCATCTTGTGGTATAAGTGATTAGGCGGCTTTATTCCTCAGGGCAGTACGATTACAGTGATACCAGATTTATGCGGTGTTTTTTTTTGTTGGCGACTATCACACTAAAAATTGCTTTTTACAAAGTAAAGATTGTTTTTGCATCACTGGATTTTGAAGACTGCAGTTTTTTACTTTTCTGCTGACAGTCATGTGAAGGCTTGATTTTTGCGGGATGAATTGGAGTTTTTATTGGTACTATTTTGGGCCACATATTTTCTGATTGCTTTGTGATCCACTCTTTGTGAGGCAGAATCAAGAAGAAACAGAAATTCAAGATTTTTTTTTTATGTTCTTTACTGTGAAATAAAAGCGATAAAACAGTTTTATTCTTCGGGTCTGTACAGTTACAGGGATACCTCATTTATATAGTTTTTTATGTTTTGATGCTTTAACACCCAAAAAATTATTTTTTAGGAAAAAAAAGTTTTTGCATTGCTGTATTCTGAGACCTACATTTTTTTTATTTTTTCACTGATGTAGCTATATGGTTGCTTGTTTTTTTGCGGGACAAGATGATGTTTTCAGTTGTACCATGTTTATTTACATGTGACTTTTTTATCGCGTTTTACTCAATTTTTTTGGGCAGGTGTATGATGAAAACACATAGTTTTTGCTACATTTTTTATTTTTTTTACTGTGTTCACTGAAGGGGCTAACTAGTGTGAGAGTTTTATAGCTCGAATTGTTATGGACACGGCAATACCAAAGTTGTGCAGTGTTTTTGTTTTTATTACATAAATATACATATTTATTGGAATATTTAATTTTATTTTTTCCCCAATTTTTTTTTTTTTAATACTTTTAACTTTTTTTTTAACTTTATCTTTACTTTTTTAGTAAGGCCTAGCAGACACGGCGAATAATACGGAGCTACTGGGACGCAATAAAAAAATCGCATTCCACTCAGACCAATAGTACTCTATGGGGCAGCTCCCATGAGCGATTATTTTCTCAGCCCTAATCGGACCGAGAAAACAGTCGCAGCATGCTGCAGGTGCAATGCAATCCTGTTACACTTGCACCCATTCAAGTCTACGGGTTCAAGAGAAACATTGCATTGGAAAAATTGAGAGAGCAAGGCACTAACTCAGTGGTAGCTTAAAAATACCTTTATTTCAGCATACAGGTTACATCAAAAATGTGGGGGGAGGAAAAAACACAGACGTTCGGCACAGCCGTTTCGTGCTCAGCAAGCACTTCAACAGATCTACCCTATCTAGGTAGATCTGTTGAATTGCTTGCTGAGCACGAAACGGCCGTCATCTGTTGTGCCGGACATCTGTGTTTTCTCCTCCCCCCACGTTTTTGATGTAACCTGTATGCTGAAATAAAGGTATTTTTAAACTACCACTGAGTTAGTGCCCTGCTCTCTCAATTTTTCTAGTGGACTGTTCTATGCTTGGCAGGAGCACCTCTAGTAGTTTATTGCTTTTTTTTACCGGAGCAAGTTGGTCCCGCAGCATCGGTGGATTGTAATAGGAGTACCACGTGTGTGTGGTGGAGCGGTCAGTGATTAGTGCCCAGCTTTCACTGTTCTCCGTATGCTATTAAAACATTGCATTGCTCTCGCATTACACTGGTGTACCGCGAGTGCAGTGCGATTCTCACATCAGCCGGCAATGGAGGAGATAGGGAAATAAATCCCTCCCTCTCCTTCGCAGCACCGGCCCTCCCCTCCTCAGCGCCGGCCCTGCCCTCCTCCTCCCCTCTGCAGTGTTGGCCCTCCCCTCCGCAACTGGTCTGATCGCACGATCGGACCACAGTTGCATTGCACTCGCATGACACTCGGCTCTCGCTGTGCTGCGAGTGTGAGCCGAGTGTCATGCGAGAACTTGCGCTAACTCACGTGTGGTCTCAGCCTAAGGCCTCTTCTCCACTAGCGTTTTTGTCCTGCAAATTCCCTCGCATTGAGAAACGGTTTGCAATCTTGCAAATGGTTTCTAATGAGGCTGTCTCCATTTCCCTGTTTTTCCAGACGATACACGGGCTCTCCTTGAAATCGCAGCATGCTGCGATTTGATGCGATTCTCAGCTCTCTCACCCCCATGCAAGTCAGAATCCGGGTGGCATGCGCATGTCACACGGATCCTGACACTTGCATACCGGGTCAGCCTGGCTACCGGAGGAATCTCCTGTAAAACCAGTCCTGGCCGCGGTTACATGCACTGAACCCCGGAGCTGTCCCCTGAGCTCCAGAGTGCAGCCTGAACAGCGAGCACCGAGTGATGGATTCCCCGGCGATTGCTGGTCAGGTCAGCACAGCTGCAGACAGATCAGGCAGACGCTGGAGCTCAGATTACAGCTCTGGAGCTGAGTGCAGGTAACAGCGGCCAGGAGTGTAAATCCTTCTCACACTGGTGAATTGGATTAGGGCAAAAGGAAGGAAAGGAGATATCCTGATTTAGATGAAAAGGGGATACCACCTTAGGGAGGAATTCCGGGACAGGACGCAAAACCACCTTATCCTGGTGGAAAACCAGGAAAGGAGATTTGCATGACAGCGCTGCAAGCTCCGACACTCTCCGAAGTGATGTGACTGCAACCAGGAAGGCCACCTTCTGAGAAAGACGGGAGAGAGAGACATCCCGCAACGGCTCAAAAGGCGGCTTTTGAAAAGCCGTCAGGACCCTGTTAAGATCCCAAGGTTCCAACGGACGTTTGCAAGGTGGGACCATGTGGCAAACCCCCTGCAGGAACGTGCGGACCTGCGGAAGTCTGGCTAGTCGCGTTTGAAAAAACACGGAGAGCGCCGACACTTGGCCCTTGAGAGAGCCGAGGGACAAACCCATATCCATTCCAAATTGTAGGAATGAAAGAAATGTGGGTAAGGCAAACGGCCATGGAGAAAAACCGTTATCAGAGCACCAGGATAAGAAGATTTGCCAAGTCCTGTGATAGATCTTGGCGGACATTGGTTTCCTGGCTTGTCTCATGGTGGCAATTACATCCTGAGATAACCCTGAAGACGCTAGGAGCCAGGACTCAATGGACACACAGTCAGGTTGAGGGCCACAGAATTCAGATGGAAAAACGGGCCTTGGGACAGCAAGTCTGGGCGGTCTGGAAGTGCCCACGGTTGACCCACCGTGAGATGCCACAGATCCGGATACCACGACCGCCTCGGCCAGTCTGGAGCGACGAGAATGGCGCGACGGCAGTCGGACCGGATTTTGCGTAGTACCCTGGGCAGCATCGCCAGAGGGGGAAACACATATGGCAGTCGAAACTGCGACCAATCCTGGACCAAAGCGTCCGCGGCCAGAGCTTCTGTGATCCTGAGACCGTGCCATGAAGGCCGGGACCTTGTTGTTGTGTCGTGACGCCATGAGATCGACGTCCGGCGTTCCCCAGCAGTGGCAGATCTCTCGAAACACGTCTGGGTGAAGAGACCATTCCCCCACGTCCATGCCCTGACGACTGAGAAAATCTGCTTCCCAGTTTTCTACGCCCGGGATGTGAACTGCGGAGATGGTGAAGTCTGCGTTTTCCACCCACTGCAGAATCCGTCGGACTTCCTGGAAGGCTTGACGACTGCGAGTGCCGCCTTGGTGGTTGATGTAGGCGACGGCAGTGGCGTTGTCCGACTGGATTCGGATCTGCCTGCCCTCCAGCCACCGATGGAAAGCCAATAGGGCTAGATATACTGCCCTTATCTCCAGGATATTGATCTGAAGGGATGATTCTATTGGAATCCAGGTTCCTTGAGCCCTGTGGTGAAGAAAGACCGCTCCCCAACCTGACAGGCTCGCGTCCGTGGTGACCACGGCCCAGGTTGGGGGTAGGAAGGATTTTCCCCCGGGACAGAGATGTGGGGAGGAGCCACCACCGAAGAGATGTTTTGGTTGCGAGGGAAAGAGAGATGTTCTTGTCGAGAGAAGCCGAACTCTTGTCCCATTTGCGAAGAATGTCCCATTGGAGTGGCCGTAGATGGAATTGCGCAAATGGCACTGCCTCCATAGCTGCAACCATCTTCCCCAGGAAGTGCATGAGGCGCCTTAAGGAGTGTGACTGACCCCGAAGAAGGGACTGCACTCCCGCCTGCAGAGAAAGCTGTTTGTCCCACGGTAGCTTGACTAACGCTGGCTGGGTATGGAACTCCATCCCGAGGTAAGTCAGTGATTGGGTCGGCGTCAACTTGGATTTCGGGAAATTGATGATCCACCCGAACTGTTGGAGAGTCGCCAGAGTGACGGTAAGACTCCGTTGACACGCCACCAGAGAAGGAGCCCTGACTAGGAGATCGTCCAAGTAAGGGATCACCGAGTGGCCCTGAGAGCAGGAGAAACACCAGTTTCGGTTCCCCAAACGTACACGCAATACGTTTCTTGATCACTCTAACTTCAGGGACGCTGTCCAGAAGCCCAGAGCGGTCCCGGACAAGCGCTTTACTAAGCGCCTCACTGACACGCGTTACCCCTTCCCATCTGAAGTCGTTAAGGGTTGGGCTCACTGTCCCAAGGTGGATCCTCCAGTCTCATGAGTTAGCGGATGCCACGGCCGTACGGCTAGCGGAGTCCAGGACGGCGTTCATGGTGTAGGACGAAAATGCTGATGCCTGAGAGGTCAAGGATGAAACATGCGGGGCAGAATTCCGCGTGACGACATTAATCTCAGTCAGACATGCCGAGATTGCTTGGAGAGCCCAGACGGCCGCAAAGGCCGGGGCAAAAGATGCGCCCGTAGCCTCATAAATAGACTTCACCAAGAGCTCTATCTGTCTGTCAGTGGCATCCTTCAGGGATGAGCCATCGGCAACAGACACAACGGACCTAGCGGCCAATCTAGAGACTGGAGGATCAACCTTGGGGGAGTGTGCCCAGCCCTTAACGACTTCAGGTGGAAAGGGATAACGCGTGTCAGTGTGCCGTTTAGCAAAGCGCTTGTCCGGAACCGCTCTGGGCTTCTGGACAGCGTCCCTGAAGTTAGAGTGATCAAAAAACGTATTGCGAGTACGTTTGGGAAATCGAAATTGGTGTTTCTCCTGCCGAGAAGCCGGCTCCTCTGCAGGAGGAGGTGGGGGTGAGAGATCCAACACCTCGTTGATGGACGAGATAAGATCATTTACTAAGGCGTCCCCTTCAGGGGCATCAAGGTTAAGGGTGAAGTCAGGGTCAGAGCCCTGAGCTCCCACGTCCGCCTCGTCTTCCTGAGAGTCCTCAAGCTGAGATCCAGAGCAGTATGAGGAGGCCGGGGAAGAGTCCCAGCGAGGCTGCTTAGCCGGCCTGGGGCTGCGATCCGGGCAGGAGTCCTCCGCCTGGGACCTAGGCTATCCTGGGAGCGCGATGCGGCGCGGACCGAGAAGGGCCTGGAGGAGACAAACGAACAGGGGCCGGGGCCTGTGAAGGGTCCGGTCTGGACTGTAATGCCTCAAGCAGCTTAGATGACCATTTGTCCATAGACTGTGCAATGGATTGAGAAAGTGACTGGGAGAGTGTCTCAGCGAAAGAGGCCAACGACGGTGTCTCTGTCCCTGCTGACTGCTAAGGGGGAGCAGGGGGATCTACATGAGCCGAGGGGCCCACCAGTGCCCGAGGCTCCGGCTGAGCAAGCGTGGCAGGAGTCGTGCATTGATCACAGTGAGGGTAGGTGGATCCCGCAGGCAACATAGCCCTACAAGAGGTACAGGCCGCGAAAAAAGTCTGTGTCTTAGGGGCTTTGCTCCTTGTGGACGACATGCTGTAAGCAATCGGTGTCTCTCAGGAGAGTGACCACTGAGGGTATATGGGAAAAGGGTATACAGCCTTTCCGAATATATATATATATATCCCGGCACCCTAGGGGAACCAGCACCGGGTGACCGGTGTGGGTTACCAACCGCTAACGAGCGGTGTGTCCTCCAGATTCCCTGTCGTGGATCCCCCGGAGCTGTAGAGCTTTGCAGCTGAGAAGCATACACCGGCAGAATGCCAAAAATGGCCGCCGGAGCTCTCAGGGGGGGCGTGGAGCCGCGGGCGGCGCCGGCAAAAAGCGGGAATCTGGAGGCCCCAAAGTGGTCAATGAGGGGGGGAGGAGACATGCAAAGATGCTCCAGCCCTCAAAGCCGACGTCATGTCGGTAATCCCGCCCTTACCCCTGACAGGCAGGCCCGGGGGCGGGATTTTTCGCGACTAGGCCGCGGCAAAGCCGGGGACTAAATTTACGACCGTGCCCGACAAGCAAGCACGGTGGGCGCGGAAGTCTGCCAAAAAAAAAAACGGACGGAACTACCGCGGGACTTCCGGGGAGAAGGAGCGACCACCCTCCCTGTACAGTCCCCACATGGGGACACAGAGTACCAAAAGTACTAAAGTTGCAGGGCCCGGTCCCTGGGGGTGAAGAAGCTCCGGTCCGGCAGGTTCCACCAGGGGCTGCGGATGGAGCACGGTCCCAGCACGTGGATGACCGTTTATGCTCCCACTTCTCCCAGAGCCGCATAAGGGATGGTGAAGGAGACGGCATGTGGCTCCAGCCTCTGTACCCGCAATGGATACCTCAACCTTAACAACACCGCCGACATAGTGGGGTGAGAAGGGAACATGCCGGGGACCCCATAGGGGTCCTCTTTTCTTCCATCCGTCATAACTATGTATGAGAATGCATGAGTGGATGTGTGCCTCCTTCCACACAAAGCATAAAACTGAGGAGCCCGTGGTCAACGGGAGGGTGTATAGGCAGAGGGGAGGGGTTACACTTTTTTAAAAGTGTAATACTTTGTGTGGCCTCCAGAGGCAGAAGCTATACACCCAATTGTCTGGGTCTCCCAATGGAGCGACAAAGAAATAGCAGATGGGAGCTGCCTCATTGATTAACATGGGTCCAAGTGCAATGCGAGAATTTTTCGCATTGCACTACTGCGAGAAAATCGCAAGTGAGAAGCCGGCCTAAGTGTCAGTGATCTGATCACTGATATAATCGCCTGCAGAACTTGATCACTGCAGGGAATTATAAGTGTCACGGCATCAGCAGCTCTCACACTTCACCTTACACATCATGCAGGCAGCATGGTCCGTAGTTCTGTAACCCTAGGTCATCATGGTGATGACGCAGGGTTAACAAGGTATCGCATAACAGGGGCCCAATCGCCAGGGAGACATACAGTTAGGTCCAGAAATATTTGGACAGTGACACAAGTTTTGTTATTTTAGCTGTTTACAAAAACATGTTCAGAAATACAAATATATATATAATATGGGCTGAAAGTGCACACTCCCAGCTGCAATATGAGAGTTTTCACATCCAAATCGGAGAAAGGGTTTAGGAATCATAGCTCTGTAATGCATAGCCTCCTCTTTTTAAAGGGACCAAAAGTAATTGGACAAGGGACTCTAAGGGCTGCAATTAACTCTGAAGGCGTCTCCCTCGTTAACCTGTAATCAATGAAGTAGTTAAAAGGTCTGGGGTTGATTACAGGTGTGTGGTTTTGCATTTGGAAGCTGTTGCTGTGACCAGACAACATGCGGTCTAAGGAACTCTCAATTGAGGTGAAGCAGAACATCCTGAGGCTGAAAAAAAAGAAAAAATCCATCAGAGAGATAGCAGACATGCTTGGAGTAGCAAAATCAACAGTCGGGTACATTCTGAGAAAAAAGGAATTGACTGGTGAGCTTGGGAACTCAAAAAGGCCTGGGCGTCCACGGATGACAACAGTGGTGGATGATCGCCGCATACTTTCTTTGGTGAAGAAGAACCCGTTCACAACATCAACTGAAGTCCAGAACACTCTCAGTGAAGTAGGTGTATCTGTCTCTAAGTCAACAGTAAAGAGAAGACTCCATGAAAGTAAATACAAAGGGTTCACATCTAGATGCAAACCATTCATCAATTCCAAAAATAGACAGGCCAGAGTTAAATTTGCTGAAAAACACCTCATGAAGCCAGCTCAGTTCTGGAAAAGTATTCTATGGACAGATGAGACAAAGATCAACCTGTACCAGAATGATGGGAAGAAAAAAGTTTGGAGAAGAAAGGGAACGGCACATGATCCAAGGCACACCACATCCTCTGTAAAACATGGTGTAGGCAACGTGATGGCATGGGCATGCATGGCTTTCAATGGCACTGGGTCACTTGTGTTTATTGATGACATAACAGCAGACAAGAGTAGCCGGATGAATTCTGAAGTGTACCGGGATATACTTTCAGCCCAGATTCAGCCAAATGCCGCAAAGTTGATCGGACGGCGCTTCATAGTACAGATGGACAATGACCCCAAGCATACAGCCAAAGCTACCCAGGAGTTCATGAGTGCAAAAAAGTGGAACATTCTGCAATGGCCAAGTCAATCACCAGATCTTAACCCAATTGAGCATGCATTTCACTTGCTCAAATCTAGACTTAAGACGGAAAGACCCACAAACAAGCAAGACCTGAAGGCTGCGGCTGTAAAGGCCTGGCAAAGCATTAAGAAGGAGGAAACCCAGCGTTTGGTGATGTCCATGGGTTCCAGACTTAAGGCAGTGATTGCCTCCAAAGGATTCGCAACAAAATATTGAAAATAAAAATATTTTGTTTGGGTTTGGTTTATTTGTCCAATTACTTTTGACCTCCTAAAATGTGGAGTGTTTGTAAAGAAATGTGTACAATTCCTACAATTTCTATCAGATATTTTTGTTCAAACCTTCAAATTAAACGTTACAATCTGCACTTGAATTCTGTTGTAGAGGTTTCATTTCAAATCCAATGTGGTGGCATGCAGAGCCCAACTCGCGAAAATTGTGTCACTGTCCAAATATTTCTGGACCTAACTGTAAGCGATTCCTCTCCCTACCTCCTGAATGTTGCGACCCGCGATCGTTACTTCACCTCACAGGCCGTGCATCCGGCATGATCTGTGAGGCACTCCATAGTTGGGTGACCCAGCGTCGTCACGTTGACGACCCAGGCAGCGATTGGATCCCTGTAATCACATTACAGGGGCCCGATCGCCAGGGAAAAGTGATTCCTTTCCCCGCCTCCTGAATGTTGCGATCGTATTGATCGTAGCATTTAGGGGGTTAAACTACTGGGAGCGGCGCAGTCACCACTCCTGGCAGTGAGCGCCGGGTCCAGGCCACAAGATCAGTTGGAGATCTGGCTGCGATGGCGGGGGTACAGCGATCACCATGGCATACTGGATACGTCTTTGGTCAGAATGGCATGGACTTTCATCATGACGTACCCAAAACGTCAAATGTCGTGTAGAGGCTAATGATGGTTTGTTGGTTTTATCTAGAGGTTTTAATTTTATTTTGCTTCTTCATTGATTGGTATTTATTTGAATGGCAACTTACCTGTTGAGATTACCGGGCTGGCTGGTATTCGCCCGGGACAACAAATTAGTTGTAGTAGGGGTGGATCCCCTGAAAAAGAAAAATAAGAAGAATGTATATGAGGGATTTGGAATTGTGGGGATTATGGATCTATTGATGAAAAATGTTCTAATGATGACACTGTCTGGAAAACATGGATAAGAATGGGATATTGTGCAAAAATTGTTATGGTTAATATAGCAAGATAGTATTAACCCCATCACAACCTAGGATGTAACGGTACATCCAAAATCATGAAGGGGTGATCACCGCTGGCTGCTGCGGTGAGCCACTGGCGATCCCTGCACATGTCTGCCGATTAGAACAGTTGACATGCGTGGCTAACAGGCACAGGTGGATCCGCAACACATCCATGCCTGTTAACCACTTAAATCGCGCTGTCAAAATGTGACACTGCGTTTTAAATCGCTGCAGCGGGAAACGCGCCTTTCCCTGCTGCCATCGGAGGCCCCGTGATGTGATTGTAGCGTCCACGGGGCCTTAGGTTACTCATCAGTGGGCCAGTGATTCTTTGGGGTAGCTGTGACTGGCCTGATCCGGTTTCATGACCCCGTCGGCTACATGAAAAAAAACACAAAAACAGCAAACGGACAAGTGTCCAATACAGACGGGGATGGAATGAAGGTGACAGGCCCCTGGGAAGCACGTCACCGGTTGCAGTAGTGACTGGGGTCCCGGCCTACTCCGCCGCTGACCCTTCCTGCGACTAGTCCTCTCCCAAGGGCAGTACTGGATGCTCAGCGGGGATGCTTTGCAGCGCAACACTTGGCATGCGGCCAGGAATTAGCCGCCGCTGCACAGTCTCTCTCCGGGGCAGGTGTTAGGTGCAGCCGGGACAGTATCGCTTCCCACGGACGAAGAGGGGTGCCCAGGAAGGTTGGTGAGAACGGGGGCAGCAGTCCATGGGAGCGCCGGAGCGCAGGGCAGTGGCAGTTACTCACAGAGTCAGGTTTTTCTCCTCCATGCACAACTCTGTACTCTTCCCCGGTCCCGGTCCGTAGTGGCGGCAGCCTTAACCTCTCGTGGGTCGGACCTCTGTCCCATCTCCCCAGGCTCTCTCTCTCTCTCTGCTGTCACGCCCCAGCAACCCGAACTAGAGCTCTGTACCTCTTCTGTGCTCAATCCCGTGCTCTGGCGACTGCACCCCTTTTAGTCCACGAGTGCAAGTGCCGGGTCCCGTCTCTCCCTAGATGTTACTGGCCCCAGCTTGGTTGTGCTGTCTGTTTGGTGTTACATCCAGACAGCTCTGTTCTGCCTCCCTGAAGGCCTGACAGCCTCCCTGAGGGGAGCTGCACACTGTGCGTCGGCTCTGTTTCGTGTCTAAGCTTGTTCTGCCGGGCCAATAGTGTCTCTACTCCTAACTGCCTATGCCCACACCTTTGCAAGTTGTCATGGCTACTTGGGTTTGCTAAGAACTGGCTGAGTCACTTCCTAACTGTGTTTGTAGAAACATTGTTAACCCTTTCCTAGTGACTGCTTCTCCCTGCTGTATGGTGGTGTGAGGTGTGTGTAGAACTTACCAGATTAACATCTTGACCTGCCCAGGGAGGATATAATGATATACCCTGTAGCGACTAGTCTCAGGGGCGCTACATGATCACGGGCAGCCGATGGTTGTCATGGTAGCGACAGGTCATGTGATGACTCCTGTCGCTATCATGACATAGTTCCTGTTAAAGCCGGCAAAGCAGCAGCTGTAATAAGAACGCAGCATTTCTGCTGATCAGAACTGTGCTGCTCTGATCAACAGAAATAAATGAGCGATCAGACTTCTGATCCTTATAGTCCCCTAGTGGGATTAGTAAAATAAAAAAAAGTAAAAAAAAAAGTGGATGTGCGGGTTAGTCTTTTCATATTAGTATTACATTCCCCAAAAAATAAGACCTAGTGCTTTTTCGGGGCAAAAAAAAATATATGACAGTGTAGTGCATTTTTGTAAGAAGGATAGGATTGAAGTATCGAGACTGGGTGGGTTAGCATGT
The DNA here is from genome assembly GCF_048569485.1 of Anomaloglossus baeobatrachus. Lineage (NCBI taxonomy): Eukaryota > Metazoa > Chordata > Amphibia > Anura > Aromobatidae > Anomaloglossus > Anomaloglossus baeobatrachus. Next base: position 191,815 of record NW_027441981.1, on the reverse strand, counting down.
AGTGTTTTTAATGATGGTTTGTTGGTTTTATGTATAAGTTTTAATTTTATTTTGCTTCTTCATAGATTGGTATTTATTTGAATGGTGACTTACCTGTTGAGATTACCGGGCTGGCTGGTATTCGCCCGAGACAACAAATTAGTTGCAGTAGGGGTGGATCCCCTGAAAAAGAAAAATAATAAGAAGAATGTATATGAGGGATTTGGAATCGTGGACATTATGGATCTATTGATGAAAAACATTATAATGATGACATTCTCTGGAATGCATGGATAAGAATGAGATAATGTATAAAAATTGTTATGGTTAATATAGGAAGATAGTATTAACCCCTTCACAACCTAGGATGTACATCCAAAATCATGAAGGGGTAATCACCGCTGGCTGCTGCAGTGAGCCAGTGACGATCCCTGCACATATCTGCCTATTAGAACAGCTGACATGTGTGGCTTACAGGCACAGGTGGATCCACGATACACCCGCGCCTGTTAACCACTTAAATCTCACTGTCAGAATGTGACAGTGCGTTTTAAATCGCTGCAGCGGGAAAAGCGTCTTTCCCCGCCGCCATCGGAGGCCCCGATGTGATCACGGGCAGCCGATGGTTTTCATGGCAGCGACATGTCATGTGATGAATCCCCCGAAAATAAGACCTAGTGCTTTTTTCGGGGAAAATAAAATATAAGACAGTGGTTTTTTTTGTGGAAGTACGGTAGTGCGTTTTTGTAAGAAGGATAAGATTGAAGTATCCAGATTGGGTGGGTTAGCATGTAGTGTTTTTAACCCTAGAATGCGCAACCATAGAAATCAACAATAGAAAACAAATAACCTAGCAGGCCTGTGAGGCCCCAGGTATGCGTTCTAGGGTTAATGATGGTTTGTTGGTTTTATGTATAAGTTTTAATTTTATTTTGCTTCTTCATAGATTGGTATTTATTTGAATGGTGACTTACCTGTCAAGATTACCGGGCTGGCTGGTATTCGCCCGGGACAACAAATTAGTTGTAGTAGGGGTGGATCCCCTGAAAAAGAAAAATAATAAGAATGTATATGAGGGATTTGGAATTGTGGGGATTATAGGTCTATTGATGAAAAATGTTATAATGATGACACTGTCTGGAATACATGGATAAAGGGGGTGTTACACGCAGCGATATCACTGGTGAAAGCACCCGCCCCGTCGTTTGTGCGTCACGGGCAAATTGCTGCCCGTGGCGCACAAAATCGTTAGGAGCCATCACACGGACTTACCTTCCCTGCAACGTTGCTGTTGCCGGCGAACCGTCTCCTTTCTAAGGGGGCGGTTCGTGCGGCATCACAGCGACGTCACTAAGTGGCCGTCCAATAGAAGCAGAGGGGCGGAGAAAAGCGGCCGTAACATCCCGCCCACCTCCTTCCTTCCGCATTGCCGTCAGCTGCAGGTAAGCTGTAGCTAGTCATTCCCGAAGTGTCACACGTATCGATATGTGCTGCCTTGGGAACGACGAACTACCTGCGACCTCTACAATCAACGATGTTTTGAAAAGGAAAGACGTGTCAACGATGGACGATAAGATGAGTATTTTCCATTGTTAACGGTCGTTCCTTGCTGTCACACGCAACGATGTCGCTAAAGATGCCATATGTGCATCACGGAATCCGTGACCCTGGCGAGATATCGTTAGATACGTCGTTGCGTGTAACGGGGCCTTAAGAATGGGATATTGTAAAAAAATTGTTATGGTTAATATAGCAATATAGTATTAACCCCTTCATAATCTAGGATGTAACGGTACATCCAAAATCATGAAGGGGTGATCACCGCTGGCTGCTGCAGTGAGCCAGTGACGCTCCCTGCACATGTCTGTCGATTAGAACAGCTGACATGCGTGGCTAACAGGCACAGGTGGATCCGCAACACACCCATGCCTGTTAACCACTTAAATCGCGCTGTCAAAATGTGACACTGCATTTTAAATCGCTGCAGCGGGAAACGCGCCTTTCCCCGCCGCCATCGGAGGCCCTGTGATGTGATTGTAGCGTCCACGGGGCCTTAGGTTACTCGTCAGTGGGCCAGTGATTCTTTGGGGTAGCTGTGACTGGCCTGACCCGGTTCCATGACCCCGTCCGCTACATGAAAAAAAACACAAAAACAGCAAACGGACAAGTGTCCAATACAGACGGGGATGGAATGAGGGTGACAAGCCCCTGGGAAGCGTGTCACCGATTGCAGTAGTGACTGGGGTCCCGGCCTCCTCCGCCGCTGACCCTTCCTGCGACTAGTCCTCTCCCAAGGGCAGTACTGGATGCTCAGCGGGGATGCTTTGCAGCGCAACACTTGGTATGCGGCCAGGAATTAGCCGCCGCTGCACAGTCTCTCTCCGGGGCAGGTGTTAGGTGCAGCCGAGACAGTATCGCTTCCCACGGACGGAGCGGGGTGCCCAGGAAGGTTGGTGAGAACGGGGGCGGCAGTCCATGGGAGCGCCGGAGCGCAGGGCAGTGGCAGCTACTCACAGAGTCAGGTTTTTTCTCCTCCATGCACAACTCTGTACTCTTCCCCGGTCCCGGTCCGTAGTGGCGGCAGCCTTAGCCTCTCGTGGGTCGGACCTCTGTCCCATCTCCCCAGGCTCTCTCTCTCACTCTCTCTGCTGTCACGCCCCAGCAACCCGAACTAGGGCTCTGTACCTCTTCTGTGCTCAGTCCCATGCTCTGGCGACTGCACCCCTTTTAGTCCACGAGTGCAAATGCCGGGTCCCGTCTTTCTCTAGATGTTACTGGCCCCAGCTTGGTTATGCTGTCTGTTTGGTGTTACATCCAGACAGCTCTGTTCTGCCTCCCTGAAGGCCTGACAGCCTCCCTGAGGGGAGCTGCACACTGTGCGTCGGCTCTGTTTCGTGTCTAAGCTTGTTCTGCCGGGCCAATAGTGTCTCTACTCCTAACTGCCTATGCCCACACCTTTGCAAGTTGTCATGGCTACTTGGGTTTGCTAAGAACTGGCTGAGTCACTTCCTAACTGTGTTTGTAGAAACATTGTTAACCCTTTCCTAGTGACTGCTTCTCCCTGCTGTATGGTGGTGTGAGGTGTGTGTAGAACTTACCAGATTAACATCTTGACCTGCCCGGGGAGGATATAATGATATACCCTGTAGCGACTAGTCTCAGGGGTGCTACATGATCACGGGCAGCCGATGGTTGTCATGGTAGCGACAGGTCATGTGATGAATCCTGTCGCTATCATGACATAGTTCCTGTTAAAGCCAGCAAAGCAGCAGCTGTAACAAGAACGCAGCATTTCTGCTGATCAGAGATTTGCTGCTCTGATCAACAGAAATGAATGAGCGAATAGACTTCTGATCCTTATAGTCCCCTAGTGGGATTAGTAAAGTAAAATAAAGTAAAAAAAAAGTGGATGGGTGGGTCAGTCTTTTCATATTAGTATTACACTCCCCAAAAAAATAAGACCTAGTACTTTTTTTGGGGCAAAAAATTTTTCGTGGAAGTACGGTAGTGCGTTTTTGTAAGAAGGATAAGATTGAAGTATCGGGATTGGGTGGGTTAGCATGTAGTGTTTTTAATGATGGTTTGTTGGTTTTATGTATAAGTTTTAATTTTATTTTGCTTCTTCATAGATTGGTATTTATTTGAATGGTGACTTACCTGTTGAGATTACCGGGCTGGCTGGTATTCGCCCGGGACAACAAATTAGTTGTAGTAGGGGTGGATCCCCTGAAAAAGAAAAATAATAAGGATGTATATGAGGGATTTGGAATTGTGGGGATTATAGGTCTATTGATGAAAAATGTTGTAATGATGACATTGTCTGGATTACATAGATAAAGGGGGTGTTACACGCAGCAATATTACTGGTGAAAGCACCCGCCCCGCTGTTTGTGCGTCACAGGCAAATTGCTGCCCGTGGCGCACAAAATCGTTAGGAGCCGTCAAACAGACTTACCTTCCCTGCAACGTTGCTGTTGCCGGTGAACCGCCTCCTTTCTAAGGGGGCGGTTCATGCGGCGTCACAGCGACGTCACTAAGCGGCCGTCCAATAGAAGCGGAGGGGCGGAGATGAGCGGCCGTAACATCCCGCCCACCTCCTTCCTTCCGCATTGCCGTCAGCCGCAGGTAAGCAGTAGCTCGTCGTTCCCGAGGTGTCACACGTATCGATATGTGCTGCCTTGGGAACGACGAACTACCTGCGACCTCTACAATCAACGATGTTTTGAAAAGGAAAGACGTGTCAACGATGGACGATAAGGTGAGTATTTTCCATCGTTAACGGTCGTTCCTTCCTGTCACACGCAACGACGTCGCTAACGATGCCGGATGTGCATCACGGAATCCGTGACCCTGGCGATATATCGTTAGATACATCGTTGCGTGTAACGGGGCCTTAAGAATGGGATATTGTATAAAAATTGTTATGGTTAATATAGCAATATAGTATTAACCCCTTCATAACCTAGGATGTAACGGTACATCCAAAATCATGAAGGGGTGATCACCGTTGGCTGCTGCAGTGAGCCAGTGGCGATCCCTGCACATGTCTGCTGATTAGAACAGCTGACATGTGTGGCTTACAGGCACAGGTGGATCCGCGATCCACCCACGCCTGTTAACCACTTAAATCGCACTGTCAAAATGTGACAGTGCGTTTTAAATCGTTGCAGTGAGAAACGCGCATTTCACCGCCGCCATCGGAGGACCATGATGTGATCACCGGCAGCTAAAGACTGTCATGGTAGCGACAGGTCACGTGATGAATCCTGTCGCTATTATGTCATAGTTCCTCTTAAAGCCGGAAAAGCAGCAGCTGTAACAACAACGCAGCATTTATGCTGATCAGAGCTGTGCTGCTTTGATCAACAGAAATGAATGAGCGATCAGACTTCTGATCCTTATAGTCCCCTAGTGGGATTACTAAAATAAAAATAGTAAAAAAAAGAGGATGGGAGGGTCAGTCTTTTCATATTAGTATTACACTGCCCGAAAATAAGATCTAGTGCTTTTTTCGGGGCAAATAAAATATAAGACAGTGTCTTTTTTTCGTGGAAGTACGGTAGTGCGTTTTTGTAAGAAGGATAAGATTGAAGTATCGAGATTGGGTGGGTTAGCATGTAGTGTTTTTTTTTTTTAAACTCGTTTTATTGAAGGTTAAGTAAGACATTACATTATAGGATAAGTCAGCAATTTGTACTTTACAAGTATACACGTATACTGTTTGATAAGCAGGGTAATAAAGCAACAACAATTAAATCAACAACTATTACTTTCAATCTGGCCTTAGCACATTAATCATTGCAGAGGTGTCAGTTCTCGAAAGATATCCATTCTGGGGCAAAAAGCCCACACCAATAAGAGAAGCGCAACCCAGATTACAGAGGTCTCGTAATATCCCCAATACATTATATCATAAACCACGTATTTCTCCTTTCCACCCGTCGGAGTACCATTAGTTACTATCACGCCAGTACCGACTGTAGGCTATCAGCTAGGGAGCCGGGTGATCCTCCGGTCAAGGGCGAGCCCATCCATCTACCCCATATTTTGTCGAATTTATTTAAAGAACCTCTTATCTTATAAACATAGTGTTCTGACGGAATTATAGCATTTACCAATGCAATCCATGAGGCTCTAGTTGGAGGGTGGATGCCCATCCAATTTAGTATAATGCCCTTCCGGGCCAAAAATAATACCTTTTTTATTAGCAAGTTTTCACTTTGGGACCAGGAGCGTACATCCACCACCCCAAATAGACACAGAATTGGGCACAGAGCAACTCCTTTCTGAAGTATGGTGGACAGAGTCGTTACAACCTCACTCCAATAGGAGAGAATGACCCGGCAATCCCATATCATGTGCCAGAAATCAGCACCGTCTCTCCCGCATCTTGGACAACCCACCCCCACCAGATTATTCACCTTTTTCATCTTGTTCAGTCTCTGAGGAGTCATATAACTTTGGTGTATTATGTATAACTGAATCAGTCTATTATTGACTGCAGGAGAGACTAGCGTGTGGGATTCGACAATGTCGTCCCACACTACATCATCAATTTCAGGGATCCTGACACTCCACCTCTCCCGGACAGAAAGAGGACTGTTCATGGCCTTGGCCCGGATAAGGGAGGAGTACAATTTGGAAATGAGGCCTCCAGGGCCCTGTGATCTGATAATTCCAATGACTGGAAAGGAAGAGAATCTAATCCCACGACCAGAGAACTGAGCCCGAAAGGCGTGCCTAATCTGGAGATACTGAAACCCATGAGATTCCGGCAAATCAAATTCTGCACGCAGTTGCGCAAAGGGGCGGAGATCACCATCCCGGACCAGTGATCCCAGGGAGACTATTCCTCGATTCCTCCATTCGCCAAACCCCGGCAGCCCACAAAAGTGTGGAAGGTCCAGGTTATCCCATAGGGGTATCTCAGTTGGCATATCATGGAAACCAAAAATGGTTTTAGCCTCTTTCCAGACCCTGGCCCCCAGTTTGTGTATTGGGAGGACCCAACCCTCAGGAGCCCTCTTGTGGTCCGTCAACAATGGCCATAGGAGATCCATACCTGTGAGCTCTGCCAGAAGACCCTCCGGAGAACCCCTCACCCCAGGAAGTGTCCATTGTCCCAAATATTTCAATTGTCCGGCCAGATAGTATATGTACAGATCAGGAAGGGCCATACCCCCCATGTCCCTGGGTCTCTGTAATTTGGCCAATTGGACCCTTGATCTGGAAGGACCCCAGACAAAGGTGATCATTAAAGATTCCAGGGACCGAAAGAAAGAGCGAGGAATCTGTACGAATACATGTTGGGTTATGTAAAGACACTTTGGTTGCACTATCATTTTAAGGAGATTAATTCTTCCCGCCACTGAGAGCGGGAGTTGGCTCCATCTATTAAATTTCTCCCCGAGGTGTGATAATAAGGGGGCAATATTTCTTGCTATCATCTCCGAAGGGTTTCCCGTCAATATAATCCCCAGGTATTTAAAATGATCCACCACTGGAACTCTACATATGTGGGTGTTCATCATTTCCTTCCTGTCCCGAGATAGGAAGAGGAGGTACGATTTTGACCAATTTATTGACAGGCCCGAGAACTCCCCAAATCGGTCGATTAACTCTACGGCTCTAGGAATGGAGGAATCCGGGTCAGAAGCAAACAATAACAGGTCGTCTGCATACAGAGACAAACGTTCATCTCCCTTACGATGTCTCACTCCCCGGTAGATTGGGTCCGTCCGAATGCGCACTGCCAACGGTTCCATGGCAAGGGCGAACAGAAGAGGGGATAGAGGACACCCCTGCCTGGTTCCCCTCCCCAAAGGGAAAGTTTCCGATACTCCGCCTCCCACCTGAATGTTAGCCGTTGGAGCTTTATATATAATCTCAATCCATCTAATAAAATCGTTGCCGAAACCAAATGCCCGCAGTACCTCCAGCAGGTATGGCCATTCTATAGAGTCAAAGGCCTTGGCCGCATCCAGGGAGACCAAAGCCCAATCCTCCTCTAACTTGGTGCCCATCTGTAGAATCACCTGTGCCCTCCTCAGATTATCCGAGGTACTTCTACCCGGAATGAATCCAGACTGATCCTCATGTATTATGGAGGAGATCACTTTATTGAGTCTAGTTGCTAGAATTTTAGTAAGAATTTTGTAATCAGAGTTCAACAGAGAGATCGGTCTGTATGAGCCACAATCCAATGGATCCTTATCTGGTTTCAATAGTAGCACGATGGTTGCCTCATAGAAGGAATCAGGTAACCGTCCCCTGCGGAACGAAGCCTCAGCCGTCTCCAGGAGAGCTGGAGCCAGCTCCCCCCTATACTTGTCAAATATTTCAATCGGGAGTCCATCTGGGCCAGACGCCTTACCCCTATTGAGGGCTCCCATCGCCTCCACCATCTCTTCCATGCTAATGGGCTCATCCAAGGCCGACCTCTGGGCCAAAGTCAGTCTGGGAAACTCCAGATCCCGCAAGTATTCAGCGATCTCCTCCCTTGACACAGTCAGCCTGGACTCATATAGGTTCCTATAGAAGTCCAGAAACACCTTCAGAATGCCAGTGACGGAGGTGATTGAATCGCCACCGGAGTCTCTGATCTTAAGGACCGCAGGTGAGCTAGTGGATTGGCGCACCAGGAACGCAAGTAAACTACTAGATTGGTTCCCTTGCTCAAAATATCTCTGGTTCATGAAGAAGACATGTCTCTTAGCCTTATCTTGCAGGAACAAAAGATATTTCCTCCCAGCCTGTAGCCACTGGAATCTGTTTCCTTCAGAAGGGTCTGAGGTAAATCTATGTTCAAGCACTCTATTTTGAGTGGCCAATTCCTCCTCCTCTCTGGCCGCCTGTTTCTTGACATAAGAGATAGAGGAGTGACAGCAACCCCTCAAATACGCCTTAAGCGCGTCCCAATAGGCCGAGTGATTCTCTTCCACGGAGTTCGTCTCGGTGTATGCCCTGAGCTGATCAGGAATCCTGTCATTGGTACCAAAGAGTGACAGCCACCAAGGGTTAATCTTCCGTGACACTTTACGAGATTTACAACCCTCCCACTTAATGCTGACAAATACCGGAGAGTGGTCTGATACTGATCTGGGTAGATGACACACCGATTGTATATGGGCACAGACTCTTTCATTTCCACAGATGTAATCAATTCTAGACAATGAGTTTTTCCCTGGGGTATAACATGTGTATTCTCTCAGTACTGGGTTAAAAAAACGCCACATGTCGCACCACCCCACCTCCTGGAGGAATGCACTCAATCTAGTTTGCATCGTAGGGGAGATCGGGACCTGTCGGGTGTTGAATCTATCCAGCCCTGTGTTACTAATGAAATTGAAGTCCCCCATGCAGAGCACCAAGGCTTGTGGGAATTGTGAGGCAAACTTAGCCGCTTCATACAAAATTGAGATTCCCATCGCAGGGGGGATGTATATAGCTAAGATCACTATCATGATCCCATCGATGTGAGCCTGGATAAACACATACCTCCCATCATTATCCTTTATAATCTTACCCGGGTCCCACCGCAATGCTTTATGGACTAGTACCGATACTCCCCTCGAATATGAGGAATGAACAGAGTGAGCTGACCATTGAACCCAAGGCTTCTGAAGCACTCTCGTGGTTTCCAACAACAAATGGGTCTCTTGTAAACATACAATCTGAGCTTTGGATTTTTTGATATGTGCGAATACTGCCGCCCGTTTCCTGGATGTGCCCAGTCCCCTAACATTCCATGTCATCAAGCTTAAAGCCATTGAAATGTATCTCTTACTGAATTAATAGGGAAATGTCAAAAACTTAACCCACAGTAGAACTTGGGCAAACGTACCCTTAAATACAAACTATCGGTTGCAAACACACAGCCGAAAGAACTGATCCAGTAGTGTGACCAGGAGAGGGTGTCCCTAGTAACGACCAGGGTGAACCAACGTGGCTAGATGGTGTACTTGGTACGGGGGTGTCCTCGAAACAAGGACTTAAGCTTCTCCTGCAGTCCAACGTATTGAATTACCCTGCAACATAGCCTATTAATCGTACTTGGGTAAGAGAACCCAAAGCGAATGGGCATAGAAATATGGGAAGAAGAAAGAGAAGAGAGAGAGGAAAAAAAAAAAAAAAGGGGGGGGGTGGAATGGAGGAGTGAAAGGTGGGCGGGGAAGGGGTGAGGAAGAGAGAAAGGGGGCAAGGGAAGAGAAGAGAGAGAAGAGAACTTAAGATGGGCGGAAAAAGAGAGAGTGTGAGGAGGAGGAAATATAGAAATATAAGAAGAAGAGAGGTAACGGATGGCATTCTGGGTGGAAATTGGGGAAGAGAGAGGAAGGTTGAAGAGGGAAGCTGGAGAGAATAGCAAAAGAAGACTTAGAGGTAAATAGGGAATGGGATAGCAAGGATGGGTATGAGGATGAGATAAAAGGGGCTGAGGGATTAAACAAGTAAGTGAGACTGAGAGGGGGGAAGAAGAGATAGGAATATAAAGGAAATGGGAGGAGAATTTGCAGGCAATCCCAAATTATAAGTGATTATCATGTATGGTGACCTTAAAAAACCTTAATATAGCTCTAAAGACAAAATTCAGCATCCTGAACTTAAGTGCGTTGCCAAATACTGCAAACCCGGAGTGAAGTCCCATTTTGGATCGCAAGATGCAGGATAATTCAAGATCGCATGATGGTGATCATGGCACCGCAGCAGCGTTCTGGCACATGTCCCGCCTGAAGTCAGTTCAGTCCGGTCCCACCAGCGACGAGTATTCCAGAACTCAAACAGGACTTAGTAATGATCGCAGTGAGCTCAGGTCCCGACACACTCAGAGGCGCAACCTCCAGCTGCCCAGCCTCGAGGGGGGGCCAACCTGGAGACCGGCACAATGGAAGGCCAATAATAAACACATCCAGTAACTCACATGCTTCCGGGGGTCGCAAGCGCACCAGCGCATCCTGATGGAATCGTCAATTTCTCAACAAACTGGAACCAAAAGAGCAGGACGCGGACGCAACTGCGACCCCGAGCACCGCTCCACTCGTATGGCAGGGGAGATGAAGGAAACAAAAATATTTCGCGCCTTCAATATCAAAGGACGCCGAATATCTGCATAGGATGATCCTACAACTATCGCAACAGCGATTTCAGACGTCCCAGGAAAAAGAATCGTATCACCGACCTCACTCCAAAGGAGATGAAATAAACAAATCAGAACCGCGACGCCATCACAACAGCGATCCTCCCGGCGTCGCTCATGGCTGTAACGCATCAGCGCTTCCTCTTCAGCATGTTGATCCAATCATCCGCCTCCGCAGGAGAAGTAAAGAACAAGGATCGCTCTTGATGAACCACTCTGAGACGAGCCGGGAAGATCATGGAGTAAGCAATTTGGTGATCTCTAAGGCGTTTTTTCACCTGAATGAAGGATGCCCTCGTTTTCTGGAGAGACGCAGAGAAGTCAGGGAAAATCAGTATGGGAGCATTATTATGTAGGATCGGGCCTTTGCGTCGCGCCGCACCAAGGATCGCATCTCTATCCCTGCTGCTCAACAGTCGGGCCAGGAGAGGTCTAGGCTGCGCTCCCGGGGGAGGAGGTCTGGCCGGTACCCGGTGGGCTCTTTCTATAGCGAATGCCGCTGACAGCATCGCATCAGGGAAAGTTTCAGAGAGCCATGTTTCCATGAACTTACATGGGTCGCTCCCTTCTGCCCTCTCCGGCATCCCCAGAATTCTTAAATTATTGCGACGCAGGCGGTTTTCCAGATCGTCAGCCCTTTGCGCCCAGTTGTTTGCCGCGCTTTCCAAAGAGGACAATCTGCCCGGCGTCGCTCTTGCGTCGTCTTCCAGCGTGGAGATCCGCTGCTCCGTCTCCTTTACCCGCTCTCTCAGATTTTGCAGGTCCACCCGGAGGAGTCCCACATCGATCTTAACCTCCTCGATTTTGCCCGTCAGCGACACTTTTGAATCCTGGATCGCCGCAAGTAATTGCGAAGTAACTTGCTGCAAGGTTAGCTCCTGCGATTCTTTGGATCCGGCCTCCATGCTCTCCTCCTCCTCCGCCTCACTGGATTCCCGCTCCGACTGCTTGCCGACGCCATCTTGCTGGGAGTCCTGGGCAAACTTCTTCAGCTTTTCAGCCGCCGCTGCGCTGCGACCTCTGCTCATGGTACCGATCAGAATGCTCACCGCACCACAGGTAATCCGGAGGTGTATTTAGGCACCAATTTCGGCAGGATTAATAGTATTTATCAGCGTTGGACTGCGGAGCTGCTCTCAGATGCGACCGCTCATGCTGCCTGCTGGCCACGCCCCCCCAGCATGTAGTGTTTTTAATGATGGTTTGTTGGTTTTATGTATAAGTTTTAATTTTATTTTGCTTCTTCATAGATTGGTATTTATTTGAATGGTGACTTACCTGTTGAGATTACCGGGCTGGCTGGTATTCGCCCAGGACAACAAACTAGTTGTAGTAGGGGTGGATCCCCTGAAAAAGAAAAATAATAAGAATGTACATGAGGGATTTGGAATTGTGGGGATTATGGGTCTATTGATGAAAAATGTTATAATGATGACATTGTCTGGAAAACATGGATAAGAATGAGATAATGTATAAAAATTGTTATGGTTAATATAGCAATATAGTATTAACCCCTTCATAACCTAGGATGTAACGGTACATCCAAAATCATGAAGGGGTGATCACCGCTGGCTGCTGCAGTGAGCCACTGGCGATCCCTGCACATGTCTGCTGATTAGAACAGCTGACATGTGTGGCTTACAGGCACAGGTGGATCCGCGATCCACCCACGCCTGTTAACCACTTAAATCGCACTGTCAAAATGTGACAGTGCGTTTTAAATCGTTGCAGCGAGAAACGCGCATTTCCCCGCCGCCATCGGAGGCCCATGATGTGATCACCGGCAGCTGAAGGCTGTCATGGTAGCGACAGGTCATGTGATGAATCCTGTCGTTATTATGTCATAGTTCCTCTTAAAGCCGGAAAAGCAGCAGCTGTAACAACAACGCAGCATTTATGCTGATCAGAGCTGTGCTGCTTTGATCAACAGAAATGAATGAGCGAATAGACTTCTGATCCTTATAGTCCCCTAGTGGGATTATTAAAATAAAAAAAGTAAAAAAAAAGAGGATGGGAGGGTCAGTCTTTTCATATTAGTATTACACTCTCCGAAAATAAGACCTAGTGCTTTTTTCGGGGCAAATAAAATATAAGACAGTGTCTTTTTTTCGTGGAAGTACGGTAGTGCGTTTTTGTAAGAAGGATAAGATTGAAGTATCGAGACTGGGTGGGTTAGCATGTAGTGTTTTTAATGATGGTTTGTTGGTTTTATGTATAAGTTTTAATTTTATTTTGCTTCTTTATAGATTGGTATTTATTTGAATGGTGACTTACCTGTTGAGATTATCGGGCTGGCTGGTATTCGGCCGGGACAACAAATTAGTTTCAGTAGGGGTGGATCCCCTGAAAAAAGTAGATTTTGGGTACTCACCGTAAAATCTCTTTCTTGGAGCCTTCATTGGGGGACACAGGAAACCATGGGTGTATGCTGCTGGGACTAGGAGGTGACACTATGCAAATAAGAAAGATGGCTCCTCCCCCGCAGTATACACCCACTGACTGGAGCTGAGGAGATCAGTTTGTGTAAAAGCAGTACGAGGAGAAGCTTGAAATCTATAACATTCCGGATCCATTGAAGTCTTAGAAAAGGGCGGGTGCTGTGCCCCCCAATGAAGGCTCCAAGAAAGAGATTTTACGGTGAGTACCCAAAATCTACTTTTCTTTATCGCTTCATTGGGGGACACATGAAACCATGGGACGTCCTAAAGCAGTCCCCAAGGGTGGGAAGAGAAAAACCCGAAAACAGGGTTAGCAGAGACAAGATTCCTTGACCGGAACCTGGTCCTAGACCCCGTAAGGAAACGCTACCCGGCCAGGGGTCGAAGTATAGGAGAAAAGTTAGAGTACTAGGGAGTACTAAGAACTAGTGTAAAATGCGTGTGCTAGGGAATAGGATGATCAGGGAGACACTACATCCTTTGAGGTCTGTACCTAAGAAGGCTAAGGATCTAAGGCGACTGACAGCAATAGGTCGGGCTAAGAGAGAAAGAACTCGACAGACCCTGGTACTACGTTTGAGACTGTCAGAATGAGCGAAAAACTAGGGCACCTGGTAGAGGTAGGAGCCAGAAAGTGGAGGCCAAAGGAGCCTTGGCCCCTTATAGCCGCAGAATGACTAAAAGGGAAAACGACTGCCTAAAAGGTTGCAAGGGAGTCGGGATACTCGAGAAGCGTGTAAGGGAATTCCGCCATAGGGACACTTGACCCGTTGGTTCCACAGCACCCGAGGGGTGATGTGACCCTAGTGGAAGAAACAGCCTGCGGGCGAGAAAATAATACGGGAGATAATTCTCCTGTGTATGGAAGGGGTACAGAGAACCTGTGAGGTCTAGAGAAAAATGACAAGGTTAAGGAGTCAAAGGAATTCCCAGGACCGATTTCCGCTGTGACGTGGCCGACAGGAGAAGGGAATCCGAGCATCTACAGTAACGTGACTGGGAGAAACTCGAACTCTGTAGTCGGGTACTGGGTAATCATTGCAGTGAATCATGGGGAGGAGAACCCCCATGGGGGTGGACTCCTGAGAAAGACAAAAAGGAACAAGACCTGGGATGTATGACCTGGAGTGGGAGAAGGAAGGCCCTTTCGAGGGGGACCTCAAGAAGGGCTCGGACTAAGTCGTTGGCTTAAGCGCTAGCCGACCAGGGGAGGGACGCCTATTCCTGGAAGTTGGCGAGGAAGATGGGAGAATGACGGGAGAAAGAATAAAACATTCTTAATATTATTCTAAAACGCGTCATCACGTCATAACTAGAAGTGATGACGAGTGGAAGGAAATGAGCGAGAATATGTGAGTCCAAATGGTCTGGCAGGAACTCTGCTTGAAAAGTGCAGGGATGCACAAGCGGCTAAGACCAAGCGGTGGAAAGCGGACATGGAATCTGGTATGGCGGAGACTACAGAGAGATCTAGCTTATCTCCAAGAGCCATCTAGAATGGTTACGAGGGAAGTGAGGCAGACCCGGGACAGAGGAAAAGAAGACCCCTCTTGGCCTGAAACTGAAGCAGGTCATGTCTAGGTGTTGGCGAAGACCACTCGCTGTAGTGTCGAGTGTTCGGGTGGAAACACCCAGTGGCCTGAGTAATCAGGGCTCCCTGGAGGATTCTGTTGCGGAAAGAGGACAGAAGACAAACATTGGAACCTACAATCTGTCCAGAAGAGTGAGCCCAATGACTGGGCCATCAGGATACTAGAAGTCCCTTGGGGAGACTGGTCCTCCGTGGAATCGATGATTGGACGCTCCTGTGTCTGGTTCTTAACTTCATCTGTTGACTGAGAAGGGACTGAGGAATCTGATCTCTATCTGAAAGAGAGAGAATGTAAATAACGGCCTATGGATTTGGATATGTACAGTACCTGGCCGGAACCCTAGTGGAGGGCGCAGCCAAGGCTGGTCTAAGCCAAAAAATAGGCGGATACCAAAAAATACTATGAACCACCCGAGGAGGGTGGCAGGAAGTAAAAACGGACAACATACTGGTTAGCCGACAGAGTTGTACCCTGCTTACCTCATTTGGAAACCAAAATGACTGCTGTTTTAAGAAAACGACGGAGCCAACGTACGGTCAAGGGAGAAGAAGCATTACCTTGTGGTTACCTTACATGCATGTGCGAGGTAGGAGAAGGTCTCGAGTCACTGGGAAGCGACCAAAAGAGAGCTGCTGCTGAGCCGCGTCATGGGGTCCATGCTTGCTGCCGGGGTGAAGCACACGACTCTCCGGTTAAATGGTCGCGTGTAGCCTTACCTCAAGGTTACTCCAGACGTATGGATGCAGATCACTGGGAAGTGAGTAAATAGCTGGTGCAGGAAGGAAGGACAATGAACTGGTCCAAAGGACCCTGGCTTACCGCCTGGTCACCTGACTGGATGGTTTGAAGTAAGAGAGAGTCCTGGGTCACTGGGAAGCAACCTATTGACAGTTGCAACCGTGGCGCATCATGGGGTCCCTACAGAACCCAGTCCTCGCTTCAGTCGGAGATGAGGGAGATAGCTGACCCACTAGGTGACTTCAGTCTGTTCGACTCTCTGGGTCGAGAGTAGTGAACACATACCTGTTACGGTAACCAGCCTCTGGTGTGGATAAACGCTAGCCCCTTGGGTAGCGGGCAGGATCATCGATCAGGAGTACTGGCACTGAATGTGACAGCTGCTCCCGTGCCGCCTCATGGGACGGAGATGGATGGAGTGCTCGCCTCGGTCAGAGATGAGCGGAAAAGCTGAACAAAGCACTTAAGCCAGTTGCTGTATCTGGCCTCTGGTTCGGAGAAGTGCTGGCCCAAAGGCTAGTGGGCAGGCTCATCAAATCACTGTCACGCTGTAGTATACAGGTGCATATAGAAACGCTGGCACACAAAATAGAGGTCACATGCAAGAAAACACTAGCACACCGCATGGTGGGTAGGTGCGTAAAGATACACTGGAGAGTGAATGCTGACGCGGCTCATCAAATCCTTGTCACGCTGTAGTATACAGGTGCGTATAGCCAACAGGTACACGAGGTAGGGGGCCCATTCAAGAAACACTAACACACCGGATGGTGGGTAGGTACATAGAGACACTCTGGATAGAGGGTACTGGCACCCTGGAAGGTGGACCGACATATAGAGACATTGGCACACAAGCAAGTGGACAGATTTGTGGTACTGTCAATCTGGATGCTGGACTTGATGGTCTATATACAAAAAAATTCTTTTGTCTGCAGAAACAGAGAGGTGCGATTAGAGACCTGACCCCCCAAACCGTGGGTAGGTTCACACAACACTGGTACGGTGGTGTAAACAGGTGCGTAAAGAAACACTGGCGCACTGAATAGTGAGGCGGCTCGAGAGGACACTGGAACACCAGAGTAAACAAATGCGCGTCATAACGCCGGCCCACTGAATAGCGGGCAGGATCCCAAAGGCACCTGTGTATTGGGGCAGACAGGCATGGCACAGACACTGGCACCTGGGTATTGGGGTACACAGACGCTGGCACACTGGATAGTGGACAGGGACAGGAAAGCGCTGGCGCGGAGATGTAGGCCAGTGCGTAGAGACGCTGACCCACTGGATAGTGGACAAGCGGGAGGAAAACGCTGGCACACAGAAGACACTGGCACACAGGTGAAGGCCACGGGCACACTGGTGTAGACCATTGCAAGCGAAACACTGGCACACTGGGTAGTGGACAGACACATGGTACCACTGGCACACTGTATAGTAGACAGGTAAATGGAGACACTGGCACCCTGGATAGTGAACAGGCTGAGGTTGAAAACAGTGGACGGGTCAATGACCCTGTAATAGGCGGGTATATGACAGCAGATAGGACATGAGGAACATTAACCCACCAATAGTGACCCTACGTGAGGAACACTGACACACTAGGTAGTGGAAACAGGAACATAGGCAGGAGCACAAGAAACACAGACGGTGGAAGTGGATAGGACCACAGTACGCTGGAATACCCCTGGAAATGGAGTGCGTGTAGGAGATTGACATCTCGCACCTGTAGAAGGGTGAGGGGGGGCTGTTAATATTCCCGGACTGAAGTCGCTCTATAACCCTGCGCTGTGTGTTAGAGGGGGGACAGCTCACTGCAAGTGAACTGCACCAGGAATCCGGGGTAGGTGCTCCTGGAGTAATAACAGGAGAGCCGGTTTTGCGGTAAGCTTAAGGTCTTTTTTTTTTTTTTGCAGTCTTGCAGAGACCGGGAGTCTGAGGCGAGTGGTGCTGGGCAGCCTGGAGCGGTGACTGCGGGGGCCCTGGGTCGCACTGGCTGTCTGCGGGGGGGCGCTGAAGCTGCGGTGGTGGGGTTAGTTACCGAGCCGGGAGGCTGGAAGTGCGGGCAGGAGCGACGTTCCCCGGGAGTCTCGGCGCCGGGAAGTGACGTCAGGCGCCAGGAAAGAGGGGGGCGGCGGTTGCACAGGGGAGCCAGAAGAATTTGAAAAGCCCGCGCGCGCGGGCTGAATTCCCGGCTGGGGGCGTGGCCAGGCGAGCGCGCGAACGCAGAGGGCCGCAATGAAGCCGGCTGCAACATTTTTAAAGGTATCCCCCAGAGGAGACGGCGGGCCGGAGGAGACGGCGAGCCGGAGGAGACGCCGGGCCGGAGGAGACGCCGGGCCGCAGGAGACGCCGGGCCGCAAGGAGCCGGGGCCTAAGTTTTAAGGGTAGGCCGCGGGGGGAGACGCCGGGCCGCAATGGAGCCGGGGCCTAAATTTTAAGGGTAGGCCGCCGGAGGGGACGCCGGGCCGCAGTGGAGCCGGGGGCTAAATTTCTAAGGGCAGGCCGCCGGAGGGGCCGCAATGGAGCCGGGGGCTAAATTTCTAAGGGCAGGCCGCCGGAGGGGACGCCGGGCCGCAATGGAGCCGGGGGCTAAATTTCTAAGGGCAGGCCGCCGGAGGGGACGCCGGGCCGCAATGGAGCCGGGGGCTAAGGTTTGAGGATAGGCCGCCGGATAGTGGACGCCACGGCAGGGGGACCGGTCGCAGAACCGGGGAAAACAACTACCAAGGGGGCTAAGGTGAGGGGTTCTAGGGGGGATATGGGACCCCTTGACCCAGGTGGAAAGACTGTGGGCTTCTATACACGGGATCCCTCCCCATAACCCGGGACGGGGAAGAAGGAGGGGGATTGGATTACTTATCTGAGTTCCCGGCTTGTCTTGAGGTGATCCTGGATCCATCCTGGAAGGTGAGCGAAGACATCTCGACGGTCGTCCCAGGCATAGTCTAGGGGAGACCAGAAGGGTACCTCTCCATCCTGGGTACGGTCTTCGTCCTCCTACCCCACAATCAGGCTCGGGAGCGAGAGAGTTTGGGGAGGGGGGCAAGGACCATCCGCCTGTCCCTCTGTGCGGATGCCCCCCAAACAGTCTTGAGAGTGTTAGGGGGGTAGGGTCCTGCCAGACAGACACGGAAGACAACGGAAGTGGCGGACGGACCCCACTTCTGTGCGACCGGTCTCTATGTGGGAGAGCAGGGTGAGCGATTACACCCTGTCGCCCGACGAGCTGTGTCTGAAAAACAAAGGGAAAACATTAATAAAACACAACCATACAAACCTGAAGGGCTGAGAGCAGCCCCTGCGTGTCCAACCTCCTCGGACACTAAGCAAAAACTGATCTCCTCAGCTCCAGTCAGTGGGTGTATACTGCGGGGGAGAATGTACAGTGCCTACAAGTAGTATTCAACCCCCTGCAGATTTAGCAGGTTTACACATTCGGAATTAACTTGGCATTGTGACATTTGGACTGTAGATCAGCCTGGAAGTGTGAAATGCACTGCAGCAAAAAAGAATGTTATTTCTTTTTTTTTTTTTTTTTTTTTTTTTAAATTGTGAAAAGTTTATTCAGAGGGTCATTTATTATTCAACCCCTCAAACCACCAGAATTCTGTTTGGTTCCCCTAAAGTATTAAGAAGTATTTCAGGCACAAAGAACAATGAGCTTCACATGTTTGGATTAATTATCTCTTTTTCAAGCCTTTTCTGACTAATTAAGACCCTCCCCAAACTTATGAACAGCACTCATACTTGGTCAACATGGGAAAGACAAAGGAGCATTCAAAGGCCATCAGAGACAAGATCGTGGAGGGTCACAAGGCTGGCAAGGGGTACAAAACCCTTTCCAAGGAGTTTGGCCTACCTGTCTCCACTGTTGGGAGCATCATCCGGAAGTGGAAGGCTTATGGAACTACTGTTAGCCTTCCACGGCCTGGACAGCCTTTGAAAGTTTCCACCCGTGCCGAGGCCAGGCTTGTCCGAAGAGTCAAGGCTAACCCAAGGACAACAAGGAAGGAGCTCCGGGAAGATCTCATGGCAGTGGGGACATTGGTTTCAGTCAATACCATAAGTAACGTACTCCACCGCAATGGTCTCCGTTCCAGACGAGCCCGTAAGGTACCTTTACTTTCAAAGCGTCATGTCAAGGCTCGTCTACAGTTTGCTCATGATCACTTGGAGGACTCTGAGACAGACTGGTTCAAGGTTCTCTGGTCTGATGAGACCAAGATCGAGATCTTTGGTGCCAACCACACACGTGACGTTTGGAGACTGGATGGCACTGCATACGACCCCAAGAATACCATTCCTACAGTCAAGCATGGTGGTGGCAGCATCATGCTGTGGCGCTGTTTCTCAGCCAAGGGGCCTGGCCATCTGGTCCGCATCCATGGGAAGATGGATAGCACGGCCTACCTGGAGATTTTGGCCAAGATCCTCCGCTCCTCCATCAAGGATCTTAAGATGGGTCGTCATTTCATCTTCCAACAAGACAACGACCCAAAGCACACAGCCAAGAAAACCAAGGCCTGGTTCAAGAGGGAAAAAATCAAGGTGTTGCAGTGGTCTAGTCAGTCTCCTGACCTTAACCCAATTGAAAACTTGTGGAAGGAGCTCAAGATTAAAGTCCACATGAGACACCCAAAGAACCTAGATAACTTGGAGAAGATCTGCATGGAGGAGTGGGCCAAGATAACTCCAGAGACCTGTGCCGGCCTGAACAGGTCTTATAAAAGACGGTTATTAGCTGTAATTGCAAACAAGGGTTATTCCACAAAATATTAAACCTAGGGGTTGAATAATAATTGACCCACACTTTTATGTTGAAAATTTATTAAAATTTAACTGAGCAACATAACTTGTTGGTTTGTAAGATTTATGCATCTGTTAATAAATCCTGCTCTTGTTTGAAGTTTGCAGGCTCTAACTTATTTGCATCTTATCAAACCTGCTAAATCTGCAGGGGGTTGAAGACTACTTGTAGGCACTGTATATGAGGGATTTGGAATCATGGGGATTATGGGTCTATTGATGAAAAATATTATAATGATGACATTCTCTGGAATACATGGATAAGAATGAGATAATGTATAAAAATTGTTATGGTTTAATATAGGAAGATAGTATTAACCCCTTCACAACCTACGATGTAATGGTACATCCAAATCATGAAGGAGTGATCACCGCTGCGGTGAGCCAGTGGCGATCCCTGCACATGTCTGCCGATTAGAACAGCTGACATGCGTGGCTAACAGGCACAGGTGGATCCGCAACACACCCGTGCCTGTTAACCACTTAAATCGTGCTGTCAAAATGTGACACTGCGTTTTAAATCGCTGCAGCGGGAAACGCGCCTTTCCCTGCCGCCATCGGAGGCCCCGTGACGTGATTGTAGCGTCCACGGGGCCTTAGGTTACTCGTCAGTGGGCCAGTGATTCTTTGGGGTAGCTGTGACTGGCCTGACCCGGTTCCGTGACCCCGTCGGCTACATGAAAAAAAAAACACAAAAACAGGAAACGGACAAGTGTCCAATACAGACGGGGATGGAATGAGGGTGGCAGGCCCCTGGGAAGCGTGTCACCGGTTGCAGTAGTGACTGGGGTCCCGGCCTCCTCCGCCGCTGACCCTTCCTGCGGCTAATCCTCTCCCAAGGGCAGTACTGGATGCTGAGCGGGGATGCTTTGCAGAGCAACACTTGGTATGCGGCCAGGAATTAGCCGCCGCTGCACAGTCTCTCTCCGGGGCAGGTGTTAGGTGCAGCCGAGACAGTATCGCTTCCCACGGGCGGAGCGGGGTGCCCAGGAAGGTTGGTGAGAACGGGGGCGGCAGTCCATGGGAGCGCCGGAGCGCAGGGCAGTGGCAGTTACTCACAGAGTCAGGTTTTTCTCCTCCATGCACAACTCTGTACTCTTCCCCGGTCCCAGTCCGTAGTGCCGGCAGCCTTAACCTCTCATGGGCCGGACCTCTGTCCCATCTCCCCAGGCTCTCTCTCTCTCTGCTGTCATGCCCCAGCAACCCGAACTAGGGCTCTGTACCTCTTCTGTGCTCCGTCCCGTGCTCTGGCGACTGCAGCCCTTTTAGTCCACGAGTGCAAATGCCGGGTCCCGTCTTTCTCTAGATGTTACTGGCCCCAGCTTGGTTGTGCTGTCTGTTTGGTGTTACATCCAGACAGCTCTGTTCTGCCTCCCTGAAGGCCTGACAGCCTCCCTGAGGGGAGCTGCACACTGTGCGTCGGCTCTGTTTCGTGTCTAAGCTTGTTCTGCCGGGCCAATAGTGTCTCTACTCCTAACTGCCTATGCCCACACCTTTGCAAGTTGTCATGGCTACTTGGGTTTGCTAAGAACTGGCTGAGTCACTTCCTAACTGTGTTTGTAGAAACATTGTTAACCCTTTCCTAGTGACAGCTTCTCCCTGCTGTATGGTGGTGTGAGGTGTGTGTAGAACTTATAGAACTTACCAGATTAACATCTTGACCTGCCCGGGGAGGATATAATGATATACCCTGTAGCGACTAGTCTCAGGGGCGCTACATGATCACGGGCAGCCGATTGTTGTCATGGTAGCGACAGGTCATGTGATGAATCCTGTCGCTATCATGACATAGTTCCTGTTAAAGCCGGCAAAGCAGCAGCTGTAACAAGAACGCAGCATTTCTGCTGATCAGAAATTTGCTGCTCTGATCAACAGAAATGAATGAGCGATTAGACTTCTAATCCTTATAGTCCCCTAGTGGGATTACTAAAATAAAAAAAGTAAAAAAAAGAGGATGGGAGGGTCAGTCTTTTCATATTAGTATTACACTCCCCGAAAATAAGATCTAGTGCTTTTTTCGGGGCAAATAAAATATAAGACAGTGTCTTTTTTTCGTGGAAGTACGGTAGTGCGTTTTTGTAAGAAGGATAAGATTGAAGTATCGAGATTGGGTGGGTTAGCATGTAGTGTTTTTAATGATGGTTTGTTGGTTTTATGTATAAGTTTTAATTTTATTTTGCTTCTTCCTAGATTGGTATTTATTTGAATGGTGACTTACCTGTTGAGATTACCGGGCTGGCTGGTATTCGCCCGGAACAACAAATTAGTTGTAGTAGGGGTGGATCCCCTGAAAAAGAAAAATAATAAGAATGTATATGAGGGATTTGGAATTGTGGGGATTATAGGTCTATTGATGAAAAATGTTGTAATGATGACATTGTCTGGATTACATAGATAAAGGGGGTATTACACGCAGCGATATCACTGGTGAAAGCACCCGCCCCGTCGTTTGTGCGTCACGGGCAAATTGCTGCCCGTGGCGCACAAAATCGTTAGGAGCCGTCACACGGACTTACCTTCCCTGCAACGTTGCTGTTGCCGGCGAACCGCTTCCTTTCTAAGGGGACGGTTCGTGCGGCGTCACAGCGACGTCACTAAGCGGCCGTCTAATAGAAGCAGAGGGGCGGAGATGAGCGGCCGTAACATCCCGCCCACCTCCTTCCTTCCGCATTGCCGTCAGCCACAGGTAAGCTGTAGCTCGTCGTTCCCGAGGTGTCACACGTATCGATATGTGCTGCCTTGGGAACGACGAACTACCTGCGACCTCTACAATCAACGATGTTTTGAAAAGGAAAGACGTGTCAACGATGGACGATAAGGTGAGCATTTTCCATCGTTAACGGTCGTTCCTTGCTGTCACACGCAACGACGTCGCTAACGATGCCAGATGTGCATCACGGAATCCGTGACCCTGGCGATATATCGTTAGATACGTCGTTGCGTGTAACGGGGCCTTAAGAATGGGATATTGTATAAAAATTGTTATGGTTAATATAGCAATATCGTATTAACCCCTTCATAACCTAGGATGTAACGGTACATCCAAAATCATGAAGGGGTGATCCCCGCTGCCTGCTGCAGTGAGCCAGTGGCGATCCCTGCACATGTCTGCTGATTATAACAGCTGACATGTGTGGCTTACAGGCACAGGTGGATCCGCGATCCACCCACGCCTGTTAACCACTTAAATCGCATTGTCAAAATGTGACAGTGCGTTTTAAATCGTTGCAGCGAGAAACGCGCATTTCCCCGCCGACATCGGAGGCCCATGATGTGATCACCGGCAGCTGAAGGCTGTCATGGTAGCGACATGTCATGTGATGAATCCTGTCGCTATCATGTCATAGTTCCTCTCAAAGCCGGAAAAGCAGCAGCTGTAACAACAACGCAGCATTTATGCTGATCAGAGCTGTGCTGCTTTGATCAACAGAAATGAATGAGCGATCAGACTTCTGATCCTTATAGTCCCCTAGTGGGATTACTAAAATAAAAAAAGTAAAAAAAAGAGGATGGGAGGGTCAGTCTTTTCATATTAGTATTACACTCCCCGAAAATAAGATCTAGTGCTTTTTTCGGGGCAAATAAAATATAAGACAGTGTCTTTTTTTCGTGGAAGTACGGTAGCGCGTTTTTGTAAGAAGGATAAGATTGAAGTATCGAGATTGGGTTGGTTAGCATGTTGTGTTTTTAATGATGGTTTGTTGGTTTTATGTATAAGTATTAATTTTATTTTGCTTCTTCATAGATTGGTATTTATTTGAATGGTGACTTACCTGTTGAGATTACCGGGCTGGCTGGTATTCGCCCGGGACAACAAATTAGTTGCAGTAGGGGTGGATCCCCTGAAAAAGAAAAATAATAAGAAGAATGTATATGAGGGATTTGGAATCATGGGGATTATGGGTCTATTGATGAAAAATATTATAATGATGACATTCTCTGGAATACATGGATAAGAATGAGATAATGTATAAAAATTGTTATGGTTTAATATAGGAAGATAGTATTAACCCCTTCACAACCTACAATGTAATAGTACATCCAAAATCATGAAGGAGTGATCACCGCTGGCTGCTGCGGTGAGCCAGTGGCAATCCCTGCACATTTCTACCGATTAGAAAAGCTGACAGTGTCTTTTTTTCGGGGAAGTACTCCAGTCACTATCATAACATAGTTAGGCTATGTGCGCATGCTGCGTTTTTTTGGCGCTGCGTTTTTGTGCGTTTTTTGCCGCAAAAAACGCACAAAAACGCACCCACGGCAAAGAACCTCATAACAAAGCATGCATTTTTACCGCTTTTTTTGGCTTCGTTTTGCTGCGTTTTTGCTCACTGCGTTTTCATGCGTTTTTTTTTTATCAGTGAACAATGCCATTAAAGATTGTTGGAGAAAAAAAAAAAAGGTCTGATGTCATTTCTTTCCTCAATATGTTCTTCATTCTCTACTAGTGTATGCGGGAGAGCATACAGCTGCAGAACTACAAGGCTCAGCATGCTCCACCCAGGACTGTATGCTGGAGGGAGAGGCAGGGGGAGCAGAACTACAAGGTTCAGCATACTTTATCCACTAGTGTATGCAAGAGTGCAGACAGCAGCTGCAGAACTACAAGGCTCAGCATGCTCTATCCAGGACTGTATGCTGGAGGGAGAGGCAGGGGAGCAGAACTATAAGGCTCAGCATACTTCATCCACTAGTGTATGCAGGAGAGCCTACAGCAGCTACAGAACTACAAGGCTCAGCATGCTCCACCCAGGACTGTATGCTGGAGGGAGAGGCAGGGGGAGCAGAACTACAAGGTTCAGCATACTTTATCCACTAGTGTATGCAAGAGTGCAGACAGCAGCTGCAGAACTACAAGGCTCAGTATGCTCTATCCAGGACTGTATGCTGGAGGGAGAGGCAGGGGAGCAGAACTATAAGGCTCAGCATACTTCATCCACTAGTGTATGCAGGAGAGCCTACAGCAGCTACAGAACTACAAGGCTCAGCATGCTCCATCCACTAGTGTATGCAGGAGAGCAGACAGCAGCGGCAGAAATACAAGGCTCAGCATCCTCCATCCAGGACTGTATGCAGTTTTTTGCCCAAAAAAAAATGACATGGGCTTTGCCATATTTTTGTATGCTAGCCAGGTACAGCAGGCAGGTATGGGCTGCCCCCAACCCCCAGCTGCCTATTTGTACCCGGCTGGGAACCAAAATTATAGGGAAGCCCTTTTTTTTTATTATTTCATGAATTTAATGAAATAATTAAAAAAAAACAAAAAGGACGTGGGCTTCGCCCAATTTTTGAGTCCAGCCAGGTACAACTAGACATCTGGGGATTGGAATCCACAGCGCAGGGTGCCCAAGCTTTCTGGGCTGCCCCGCTGCGAATTGCAGTCCGCAGCCACCCCAGAAAATGGCACTTTTATAGAAGCGCCATCTTCTGGCGCTGTTTCCAACTTTTCCAGCTACCCTGGTGCGAGGTGGCTCGCTGGGTATTAATGGGGTTAGGGCTAGCTGTATGTTATCAATTGGCCCTAAGCCCGAAATTCATGGTGTCACGCCATTATTAGGCATGGCCACCATGAATTTCTAGTAAAGATAAAAAAAACACTACACAATTAGTGACTCCATCTTTATTGAAATAAAGAACCCCCCTCCGTAATCCTGGGTCAAGGGTCCCACGCCGTCCAATCCGGATCCAGTATCATCTGATCGGTTTGCTGGAAGGCAAACCAATCAGATGATGTGTCAGGTTCAAGGACGTGAATCACATCACACATCAGCTGGTTTTCTAAAAGCCGTTTATACAATCAGCTGATGTATCAGCGCAAAAAAAAAACAACAAAAAAACACCACACACTTCTGTGCAGACTCCCGTCCGATCGCTGCAGGAGCCGGCGGTAATCAGCTGATGGAAGTCACCTGACCGCATCAGCTGATAATTTCTGTCGGCCAGGCGGTAAAAAGCCGGCCTCACTGCTGGACTTATACAATCAGCTGATGCCGTCAGGTGACGGCATCAGCTGATCACCGGCAGGTCCTGCAGCGATCGGTCGTGTCCCGGGAGTCTGCTGACAGGTGAGTATGAGATTTTTTTTTTCTACTGTTCACTTTTGATTTCGCAGCTGCTTACACCTCCCGTCCGGACATGGCGCAGGACGGGAGCAGACACGGCGCCGGACGGAAGGTGGAAGCAGGGGTGGCGGTAGCGGGAGGATTCACTCTTCTGTGTTTACCAACACAAGGAATCCTCTTCCTGTACACGTCACTGTACTACCCACCCCTTGCGTTTATAGCTGTGTTTTAGTCATAGAGACGCACTAAAATGCAGCAATATTTGTAATTTGCGTTTTTCATTGCGTTTTTGAACATCTCATTGAACTCAATGGGTGAAAAACGCAGTGAAAAACGCAGGAATAATTGACATGTTGCATTTTTTTGGGCCCCACTAAAATGCAGCTAAAAAAAAAACCGCTGTGTGCAGACAGTAAAATTGAAAACTCATAGATTTTGCTGGTGAAGCAAAGTCATGAAGTTTTCTGAACAAAAAGGCACCCGAAAAACGCGCAAAAACACCGCAAAAAAACGCCTAGTGCGCACATAGCCTTAATGTTACAGCCGGCAGAGCAGCGGCTGTAACAAGAACACAGCATTTCTGCTGATCAGAGCTGTGCTGCTACCTATGTATCTATTATCTATGTATGTATCTATCTATCTATGTTTGTATCTATGTATCTATTATCTATGTATCTCTCTATTATCTCTGTATTATCTCTCTCTATATCTCTCTATTATCTATCTATCTATTATCTCTCTATCTATCTATATATTATCTGTTAAAGTAGCTGTTAAAAGCATTAAAAAACGCAGGGACCAACCTGCAAAATAACGCACCAAAACGCACCAAAAACGCACCAAAATGCAGTAAAAATGCATGCGTTATTATCTACGTTATTGGTGCATTATTTTAACGCAGGTGTGCTAATCCTTCACTCTCAATAAATTTCTTGAGAAAAATCATTTTTCTAGTGCGCATATAGCCTAAAGGCCGCTTTACACGCTACGACATCGCTCAAGCGATTTCGTTGGGGTCACGGAATTTTTTTTTTTTTTTTTTTTTCTGCTGGTACTCTTCTGGAACCACACTTCTGACATTGAACATCGACATGGATTTTTGTCATATATTGATTATCTTCCTTCTTGTACCACGACTGGGACATCTGAAGCAATATTGTATTCTCTATGTTATACTTATGTTTTTTCACCGGTGTCACTGTGTTTATATTCATATTTTTATGATCATGGAGTTATTGTATAATGATTATTTCCCTCTTGTGCCACGATTAGGAGATCTCAATTTACATTGAACATCCTGTGACATGAAGTTTATGTATATTATATATACACTGGTCATTCCTCTCCTGTGCCACGACTTGGGATGTTTTTTGTGATATTGAATAATCTGTGCTACAGTATATGATCTCCTTATGTGTTATACTGCTCATACTTATTTAGTTTAACTTTGATATGGAACTCATGTATTACGCATTGATTACCTTCCTCTCTGTACCACGACTATGACACTTGAATTAATATTGAGGGTTTGATGTTATAGTATATGTTTTTTTATCAGTGGCACATTGTTCATAATTACCTATGTATATCCTTGATATTTATCATGTATCTTCCTCTTGGGTCACGGCTAGGACCTTTTAAGTTACATTTAAGACTTTATGTCACAGTTGATGTTCTCTTATTACTGTTACATTGCATATTTACTTATCCTTGTCTTCTTATGCTCGCTCCCGCCCCTCCTCCCCCCGTCGGCGCGGTTGCATCAGTGACCTACTGGCCCGGCTCTGTCGGCGTCATCATCGCCTGCGCACGTGCGCGGTTCGTGGGTGACGTGTCCCCACTTTCCGCACATGCACGCTACCTAACAAAAAAAAAAAAAAGGGGCGTTGACTGCTGACAGAGCTGGTCACTGGCCGCGATTGGTCCGGCCGCGCTGACAGAGTGGGGATGGAGCAGTTGGAGCATGGGAGCACCATGTATAAAAACACATGGCTGCTTCACAGTGTTCCACCTCCCCTTGATGAAATAATCTTATAGCTGAGATTGTGAAAGGTATACGTTGGGGCTCTCTCCGGGGGGGGGTCTGCTCTGCTGCTTATCAGGCCGGCTTTGTGCACTTATGGGTATGTTTACTTAAACCTGCTGGGATTCTATTCATGCATTCATGTCTTTGTACTTAATCTGACTGTTCATTGGCATCCACTTAGCACCTCATGGTGGCTAAACCTGTTTATCTGTTTATAGCTTTTTTGACTGTTTAACTATTTGACTCTGTCACTGCAGAAGTTGCTGTTTCACC
The DNA here is from genome assembly GCF_048569485.1 of Anomaloglossus baeobatrachus. Taxonomy (NCBI): domain Eukaryota; kingdom Metazoa; phylum Chordata; class Amphibia; order Anura; family Aromobatidae; genus Anomaloglossus; species Anomaloglossus baeobatrachus. Next base: position 163,268 of record NW_027441981.1, on the reverse strand, counting down.
AGCATCTGTATCAAGCACTGTTTATTAGTGATTAGTGAGACTTGGATCCTATTTTATATATTTTATATATCTCTGTTATTTCAGAGTATACACTGTTATCATTGTGCTTATCCAGAGCTGTTTTTTTCCATCTGTCTATGTGTAACAATTGTCAAAATTTTACACCATGCTCTTTATGTGCAGGATGCCTTGTTCATGTTTTTGACCCAGTCTGTTATTTATTCATTTTACTTGTGCCCTATATGTAATTGTCATCTAGTACATCTATATTTTATCTGCCGGCCCGTTTTTGCCGCTGATTCCTTTGTGCCAGTTGCTATTTATTAAACCTATTTGCACTTTACTCCTTGTCCTCCAGTCTTTGTATTATCTATGTATGTATCTATCTATCTATGTTTGTATCTATGTATCTATTATCTATGTATCTCTCTATTATCTCTGTATTATCTCTCTCTATATCTCTCTATTATCTATCTATCTATTATCTCTCTATCTATCTATATATTATCTGTTAAAGTAGCTGTTAAAAGCATTAAAAAACGCAGGGACCAACCTGCAAAATAACGCACCAAAAACGCACCAAAACGCAGTAATAATGCATGCGTTATTATCTACGTTATTGGTGCGTTATTTTAACGCAGGTGCGCTAATCCTTCACTCTCAAGAAATTTCTTGAGAAATTTCTTAAGAAAAATCATTTTTCTAGTGCGCACATAGCCTAAAGGCCGCTTTACACGCTACGACATCGCTCAAGCGATTTCGTTGGGGTCACGGAATTTGTGACGCACATCCGGCTGCTTTAGCGATGTTGTTGCGTGTGACACCTATTAGCGATTTTTGCATCGTTGCAAAAACGTGCAAAATCACTAATCGGTGACATGCCCCCCTAATCTCAATTATCGTTGCTGCTGCGTGTACGATGTAGTTCGTCGTTCCTGCGGCAGCACACATCACTATACGTGACACCGCAGGAACGAGGAAGCTCACCTTACCTGCGGCCGCACGCAATGAGGAAGGAAGGAGGTGGGCGGGATGTTTGGCCCGCTCATCTCCGCCCCTCCGCTTCTATTGGGCGCCTCTTAGTGACGTCGCTGTGACGCCAAATGAACCGCCCCCTTAGAAAGGAGGCGGTTCACCGGTCACAGCAACGTCGCTATGCAGGTAATTAGTGTGGTAATTAGGCAGCAATTTGCCCATGGCGCACAACCGATGGGGACCGATATCGGTAACGATATCGCAGCGTGTAAAGCGGCCTTAAGAGTAGGTTTTTAGTTATTAATATTGGGTATTGCACTACTTCTTGAGTAACCACATAATTCACAGAATATTGATCACTGTTCCTAGGCATTGAACTAAATTAGCTAGTCACATCAAATTCACCACACAATAGTAATTACACAATTTTCAGCACTTACTTATTTTTATGCCAAAATTGCCCTTGAATCTGAGGGTTAGTAATCTGACTACTTTTGATTAGTAAGTGCCCATATATTGTTCTTAGGCCGGTATTAACCACAACCTTGAAGGTTTAATTAATAGCAATTATTACTGTTTACATCAAATTGTTGCAATAATTATGGCCACACATATGGTTATTGGTTATCATACTATAGGCCCTGGGGTATCTTTAGTATGATCCTTGGTAGCATTTAAAAAAAATAAATAAAGTGTGAAAATATAATTCACTCAATAGGGAATCATTCCATTTATAACCTATGGGGTGGATTTATTATTTGCTTATCCCTTCTTTTTCATGTCAATCTCATGTCCACATATAGTATGGTTCTAGTATATACTAAATTTGTGTAATGTTCGGGATTTCTTCCAATATATAGTCAGCAAACATGGGTATAGTCCATACATACATAGTCCTACATTCACAGAATTTTAGTTCCAGGGAGCGCTGAGCCTGTTGGTGTCTCCCCTGACCACCAACAATGTCGACAACATGGCCTAGCTAGCATGCACCGCCATTACCATGATGGCGCTGCTGGCTCGCGGGCCGCGGTCTGAGAGTTGTGGGTCACATGTAAATAGGCACATCACATGAGCTTAGCGACACTGTGACGGGGTCCTTCTCCCATATCACACAATTAACAGAGTGAGAGATGGCGGTACAATCCAAAGAGCAATTATTCCAAGCAACTCAAATGGTCCATAACATAAACCACAAAACAGAGGGTAAAATTAGTCCTGTAACACAAATATAGTCCGGTAAGCGATAAATGTACAGGTCTCTCTGAGAAGCCACAGTTTCTCACAGAGGATTAATCCTTCTCTGTTCAAGTTCTCCAACAGACTGATTGAGTCTACCAGGTAAGCAAAGAGGTTGGGTGAATCTCAGGCCCCTTCCCCCAAACTTAGGAACAGGAACACTACAGGGGGTGATTACCTACAGACAATACAATGTACACACAAGCAGTACAAATAATGGACAGTGAACCAAGCTTAAAATATGAATCTACACAACATGATACACCTCCCCCCATATCCAACCATCACAGCCACTGACTTGGAACTTCCTTTCTGTCACATGACCCGTCATCAGTTGTAGCAGGTACGCGAGTACAGCACAGTTGTTCTAGGCTGCCAAATAGTCACAGTACCCGATCACCTGCTTCTTGCGGCTCACAGGCAAGTGCCCCCCTTGACGATCGCGGCTGGTGCAAGGGTCGCACCTGTCAGTGCTCACTGCTTTATTTCAGATGAACGTTTTACCGATGCAGAGCAGAGTCAAGCTCTCTCTGCATAACTATTCCAATGGCAGCTGCTGGCCAATAAGTGGCAAGAGGTTGATGCATATGACGTCACCTGTTTGCCTCTGATTGGCCGGCGGCTGCCATTGGAATAGTGCAGAGAGAGCTTGACACTGCACGGCGGCAAAACTTTCATCTGAATTTCAGATGATGCGTTGACAGTCGCCAGTTGCCTCGATCATCAAGGGGGGCTCGTGCCTGCTGGCTGCAAGAAGCAGGTTGGAGAATGGAGGAGAGGTATGAAATGGCACAATAGCAGACAAGGATGAGGCATTGCTACAAAAAAAGGATCAGTAAAGGGGACAGTATAGTAAAAGTAAACAAGGATGGGCACATTAGTAAAAAGGGACAAGGATGGGCATATTACTACACGATGGGCATAATACTACAGAATGGGCACATTATTACAGGATGGGCACATTACTACAGAATGGGATCAAGGAGGGGGCACAATACTACAGGATGGGCACCTTGCTACAGAATGGGCTCAAGGACGGGGCACATTAGTAAAAGGGAACACGGTTGGGCACATTACTACAGGATGGGCACAATACTACAGGAATGGGACAAGGATGGGGCAGATTAGTAAAGGGGGACAAGGAGGGAGCACATTACTACACAATGGTCATATTACTACAAGTTGAGGTCAAGGTGAGGGCACAATACTACAGGATGGACACATTACTACAAGATGGGCTCAAGGATGAGACAAATTATAAAAGGGAACAAGTTTAATAATACAGGATGAGCACATGTTTGGGGCACATTAGTTAAAGGGGACGAGACTGGGCACATTACTACAGGATGGGCACATTACTACACAATGGGGACAAAAATGGGGCACATTTGTAAAAGGGGACAAGGATGGGCACAAGGATGGGGAACATTACTAGAGGATGGGCACATTACTGCAGGATGGGGACCATTACTACAGGATGGGCATATTACTACAGTAGGGGGACAAGGATGGGGCACATTAATACAGGATGGGGACAAGGATGGGCACATTACTACAGAATGGGGAAAAAGAGGGGGCACATTAAGCCAGGATGGACACTTTACTAAAGGATGGGCTCAAGGATGGGGCATATTAGTAAAAGGGGACAAGGTTGGGCACATTACCACAGGATGGGCACAATACTACAAAATTGGGACAAGGATGGGGAACATTAATAAAAGGGGACAAAGAGGGGGCACATTACTACAGGATAGGCACATTTCTACAGGATGGGGTCAAGGAGAGGGCACATTACTACAGGATGGGCACAAAGATGGGGCACATTACCACAGGATGGACACTTTACTAAAGGATGGGCTCAAGGATGGGGCACATTTGTAAAAGGGGACAAGGATGGGTACATTACTACAGGATGGAGACAAGGATGGGGCACATTACTACAAGATGGGGCACATTACTACAGGATGGAGCACATTATTACAGGATGGGCACATTACTACAGGATGGTGACAAGGAAGGGCACATTACTACAGGATGGGGACAAGGATGGGCACATTAATACATAATGGGGAAAAGGAGGGACACATTAATACAGAATGGGGAAAAGGAGGGCTGCATTACTACAAGGTGGGCACTTTACTACAAGATGGGCTCAAGTATGGTGCACTTTAGTAAAAGAGGACAAGGATGAGCACATTACTACATGATGGGCACATTACTACAGGATGGTGACAAGGCTGGGGCACGTTACTACAGGATGGGGACAAGGATGTGCACATTACTACAGAATGACAAGCAAGAAAATAGATCCAGCGCTTGTAAGGAACCAGCTTGAATAGTTCATGTAAAATATCCAAATTTATTTAGAAATGTTGCAAGTAAAAATACAGGACAGTCATAACTACCCCCTTGTAGGACTAGATGGTCAGTGGGGACAACACGATTCTGCCAATCTCTTGGCCTTAATCATGTACATGATTAAGCCCAAGAGATTGGAGAAACGCATTGTCCCCACTCACCATCTAGTTCTACAAGGGGGTAGTCATGACTGTCCTATATTTTTACTTGCAACGTTTCTAAATAAATTTTGGATATTTTATTGAACTACTTCAAGCTGGTTTCTTACAAGCGCCACATCTATTTTCTTGCTTGTCTTCATACGGTTGGCCAAACGAAGTCCAGGCTGCCACTAGGATGCCAGAGAACCAGAGGAGGTGAGCTGACAACATTGCTTTCTGTTTCTTATTACTACAGTATGGGAACAAGGATGGGCACATTACTACAGGATGGAAACAATAAATACACAAATTCCATTTAAACAAAAGTATAATGAGTGTTAGCCATGGAATAACGTTACATAATTCCCAATCTGACGAAAATGCATATATCCACAAATAGAATTATATTAAGGAGAGAACAAAATGGACTAAACACCATAAAAAAATACAAATTTTATTAAACATATTAAAAAATAAGATATAGAAAAACAGACAACAGTAAATGTAAATGCCATGGTTCGAGATCACACTTGATATGCAGTATAAAATGAATTGATCACATACAGTATTTGGCATGTAAACATATGTAAGTATACAGTAGTTAAAGGGAACCTGTCAGCAGAAATTTCGCAATAAACCTAAAAGATTCCCCTTCTGCAGCTCCTGGGCTGCTTTCTAGAAAGGTTCCTGTTGTTATTGTGCCCCCTTTGAGACCTAAATAAATACTTTATAAAGTCTTACCTTTTTGTATCCAAATCTTTTTTTTTATGGTCACGGGGGCGGGCTGTCTTGCGTCCGTTATTCTCCCTCCTGATGCTGTACGCCGTCCCCCATTGCTCATTTCCATACATGAGGACGCCGCCCAGTGCTCCCATGGTCTCGCGCATGCCCAGTGCCACTCTCGCGGGACTGTGCGCAGTGTGTCCGCTGGTGACGTGATTGCGCAGGGAGTGAAATTATGGGCGGCGCTGTGATTGTCATCAGCAGCGTCATCCAAGTACCCGCCCATAATCTCCTGCCCGCGCTTTTCACTCTGCCTCCACCGTTATGCGCAAGCGCTGGCCATATGAACCCACGTCACCTATTACCCATCTTTCCCTGGAGCAGGAAATAGATGTGAGGAGCAGCATACCACCGATCATAACCGCATAACGGTGGAGGCAGAGTGAAAAGCGCGGACACAAGATTATGGGCGGGTACTTGGATGACGCTGCTGATGACAATCACAGCGCCGCCCATAATCTCACGCCTGCGCAATCACCTCACCAGTGGTCACACTTTACACAGTGCTGTCCCGCGATAGTGCCACTGGGCATGCGCGAGACCTAGGGAGCACTGGGCGGCGTCCTCAGGTATGGAAATGAGCAATGGGGGACGGCGTAAAGTGGCAGGAGGGAGAATAACGGACGCAAGACAGCCCGCCCCTGTGACCATAAAAAAAGATTTGCATACAAAAAGGTAAGACTTTATAAAGTATTTATTTAGGTCTCAAAGGGGGCACAATAACAACAGGAACCTTTCTAGAATGCAGCCCAGGAGCTGCAGAAGGGGAATCTTTTAGGTTTAGTGCGAAATTTCTGCTGACAGGTTCCCTTTAAACCACAGAAATATAATACACAAAGCTAATACCAAATATAAAGTGACTAGTGCATCAGCACTTGGAGCAAACCATATGCTCCTAGGCAATATCAAAAGTTTAGATTCAAGATACAGCCAAAAATTGAACCAGTGGGGTGCCCATATATTAAGGGTATTATATTACCTGGAAATACTGCAGTATATAATTGGTGCTTGTAACATCCATGGCGGCATCCTCACACTCTTCTGCTCCCCTCCCCTGGCGAGGACATTGGTTTTCTCCCCTATCCAGACGACCAATTTCTTAAAGAGCCAATATCCTCATATCTCAGAAGTACCTCCAAGGTCAGCTGGGAGGTCGCAGGTACTTAAAGCACCTCTGCCTTTTACTGGTGCCTGGGCAATCAGTTAGAAATTAACAAAAAACAAAATTCCTAAAAGTTGCAAATGTTATTAAGTATAATATTAAAAACTCACTATGTGGATGTGAGAAAAGCACTCCAAAATAATAGAGGAGAAAAATAAGCGAGATAGGCATGGATCTAGGTAACTCTAAATGGCCCTGCTATTGCCACTACGGTCTCACCCTACCTTACCGTGGAGGTTTGTACCCTAATAAAACGCAAATGGTGCCTCCGCTCAATGATGACTCACCCTTAAAGACCCTAATGAGTCCCTAAACTAGATCCTATCATAAATTATCCACAAATACAATGTCTGATCAAATAGGTTTGCGTTTTCAGTGTATCCACACCATTTAGGGACATCTATACCCCAATCAGGCCTCCTGATGAACCTGAAACAGGGGAAACGCGTTGAGGCCGTCTTGTGAATAATGACATGTATAAGGGAAGTGTTTTTATCTTTATTTTTTTGTTTGATCTTTTGCTTGTTTTTGTAACCTGTAATTGTGGGTCCTTTCTTTCATTTACGTGGGGCGTTGTGGTGCACACCAGTAGCCCTCGCAGTTTGATTTGCTGTTTCATGAGGTATCTATCAGGATTCAGCATGGCATATTATTAGTAGATACCTTCGTGGTTATTACCTTTTGAGCTTGGTTATTTAAAACCTATTTGATCAGACTTTGTATTTCTGCATAATTTATGATAGGATCTAGTTTAGGGACTCATCAGGGTCCTTAAGGGTGAGTCATCGGTGAGCAGGGGCACTATTTGCATTTTATTAGGGTGCCAACCTCCGCAGCAAGGTAGGGTGAGACTGTATGGGCAACGGCAGGGCCCTTTAGGTTTACCTAGATCCTTGCTTATTTCACTTTTTTTGGTCCACTCTATTGTTTTGGAGTGCTTTTCTCACATCCACATATTGAGTTTTTAATATTATACTTTAATTTGCAACTTTTAGGATTTTTTGTTTTTGTTAATTTCAATTGGGATTTGTCCTCTATCCTTGATTGTTAGCCGCAATAAGTTAGGGGTACTTTGCACGTTGCGACATTGCAAGCCGATGTTGCGATGTCGAGCGCGATAGTCCCCGCCCCCGTCGAAGCAGCGATATCTTGTGATTGCTGCCATAGCGAACATTATCGCTACGGCAGCTTCACATGCACTTACCTGCCCTGCGACGTCGCTCTGCCAGGCGAACCGCCTCCTTCCTAAGGGGACGGGTCGTGCGAGGTCACAGCGACGTCACAAGGCAGGCGGCCAATAGGAGCGGAGGGGTGGCGATGAACAGGACGTAAACATCCCGCCCACCTCCTTCCTTCTCATTGCAGCCGGGACGCAGGTAAGGTGATGTTCCTCGCTCCTACGGCATCATACACAGCGATGTGTGCTGCCGCAGGAACGAGGAACAACATCATACCGTCGCTGCTGCAAAATTATGAAAATGTCGGACCCTACACCGATCATACGATAACGACGCTTTTGCGCTCGTTAATCGTATGTAAAAGGATTCACATACTGCGATGTCGACAGTGACGCCGGATGTGCGTCACTTTCGATTTGACCCCACCGACATCGCACCTGCGATGTTGTAATGTGCAAAGTACCCCTTGGAGTCATTGCTAGTTCTCAGGTCCCTTAGCGCTGCTGCTGATATTGTGCTGTCTGCTGCTGCTCACACTTCTTTATATTGTAGTGCTGTGCTTCCTTGCTGTTCCACTGCTGCCGCTACCATCCACGCCGTCCAGCTTACACGATACCCGTCTCCTCAAGTATCCATGTCAGTCGCAGCTGCTGTACTATCAATCCGTCCATCCATCCCAGACAGAATCTCAACACCTGCTGCTGCTCTAACCTACTGCCAGAGACTGTTGCTCGTTTACCCCTGGGGGCAGCTGAAGCAGCACCAGTCTTCCTGAGTGTCACCCGCACACATACCTGCAGTGTAACACCCTCACCATGAGGGGCTCTGGAGAAGACCAGGCTCAGGTCCATAGTCAAGCCCCTTTAGTTTTTCTGTGTGCTGTGGCTCAGTGGCTTTTCTAAATATCTCTGCTCTGCGGGCGAGCATAACAGTTTTCCCAGGACATGAACCATGCTGGCCCTGCATTCTCGGCTCAGTGAGAACTTGCTCATTTGCAGGAGGAACAACACCATCTCATGACCAGTCTGCAGGCTATGGACACATGGCTGACCTCTCTGCAGTTGACAGATCTTGCAACCAACAACACTCAGCTTACCAGCGTCTAACAAGAACTTACTCATCAGGAAGGTATACAAGGTCGGGTGCTGGAGTATTTAGCTTCCATGGACGAACGGCAGACATCCAAGCAGAATGCTTCCAGCCAAGCTGCTACTCCAGTTTTGGAGCCTTCTGTGCCGTCCTCTCTTCCAGTCGGCAGTCTTCCTCATTCGTCTCAGCAGACATCCACGGTACCGAGGGGATCCGAAGCTTTGTTAAGGGTTTCTTAATAGTGCCAGTTGCACTTCCGTCTCCTGCCGCAGCAGTATCCCACAGATGCCACCAAAGTGGCTTTCCTGGCCTCTTACCTAGAGGGCGAAGCTTTGGACTAGATCAGTTCGTTTCTGGAGAGGCTTGATTCACTAGTCTCCAACCTGTCTATCTTCCTGGAGACTTTCCAGGAAATATTTGATGAACCTGGCCACATTGCATCTGCTACAGAAGCACTGTTTGACCTGCAACAAGGGGATTTCACCGTAAGCCATAAGATTCCACACCTTATTGTCTGAGCTGCAGTGGACCAATGAGTCATTCATCGGAGCATTCTGGTGAGGCCTAACTGGTAAAATCAAGGGACGAGTTAGCTGGTCATTGTCACGCTCCCGATCCGACTGCGCCACCCACCACGGGTTAAGGGCGTCACACATGCACACTAGAGGGCATGCGTGTGCACTCTCCTAGACTTAAAGGGCCAGCACAGCTGTCCAGGATCTGACTACTAAATACCTTGGGTATTTAAGACTTCCTGTTCCCCATGGCCAGTGCTTGTTCAACGTGTCCCTGTAGCTTGTCTCTTGTACCAGTTGTTCAGGTCTCTCTATGCCTATGCTTGGTGTAACACTGTCTTTGCTTACAGATCCTGAGTACCTTTCTGAGCACACACTCCAGCCTGATCCCTGTAACCTGCACCAGTCTCCGGTTCTGGACTTCAGCCTGATCCCGTTAACCTGCACCAGTCTCCGATTCTGGCCTTCAGCCTGATGCCGTTAACCTGTACCTGGTTCAGATCTGATCCTGTATCTACCACAGACTCTATAAAACTCTTTCCTGTGAATCCTGCTGATCCCGGCTTCCGTGCATCTAGACCCTCTGGGGTTACGCCCGACGTCCCTGTATAGGGATTCGCTCAAGGCGGCACCTCAGGAGAGTCCAGTGCCCAGTCCAGTGAGTCCACTCCCAGGACTATCGTTACAGTCGTGCTTTATTCTTCTTTCTGGATGACCTGATTAGCCTAGCCATTCAGATTGACCTGTGCTTTCTGTAATGTGCTCATGAGAAAGCCCGTGAAAGGAGGTCATCACACCCAGTACCCTCTGTTCTGAGGTGCTTGGTTCCTCGTGCCAGTGTGGCCTCCATACCTACAGTCCCAGAGCCAATGGAGATTGATCAAGTGTGGTCTGTCTGCTATCGCCAGGACATTCGTCGTACCAATGGGAGGTGCTACTATTGTTGAAGCTCCGCGCACCTAATCTGCTTTTGTCCCAAGAAGCCGGGAAAATTTCTTGCCTAGGGTCAGTAGGAGAGGCTACTCTACGTGATGGCAAGTCCTCTGCACCTCTATATTTGACTGTGTCCGTAACCAGTGACTTCTGGTTCTCTGAGGTGGCCCTTCTGTGCTGATGGGAATTTCATACAACTGAGTATAGTGGATCGGTATTGGATTCCTGTTCATCAGCTGCAAAGTCCTGTTCCAGTGCTGTCGGTGAACAAAAAGCCTCTGCCCGAGGTCATCCAGTTTGTTACAGAAGACGCTGTCCTATGAGTAGGAGTGCTGCATATGGAGAAGATCACCTTTCACGTCCTTTCAGGAATGTCGCATCCGCTGTTGCTGGGTCTACTGTGGATTCGGAAGCACGAACCACTTCTGGACTGGAGATCTGCTCAGGTGGGGTAACACTTGCCATAAAAGCTGTCTTGTTCATGTACAATCTCCTTGACCACCCATGAAGCCCTCTAATCTTCCAGGTCTGCTGTCTGCATACTGGGCCTATGCAGATGTCTTTGACAAAAAAGAGGCCAAAACCCAGCCGCCACATAGACAATACCACTGTCCGATTGACCTACTCCCTGGGTCAACCCCTCCTCGTGGTTGTATGTATCCCGTCTCAGGCCGAGACCCAGGTGATGTCCGAATACATAAAGTACAATATGGCAAGAGGTTTCATTCAATACACTTCCTCAACGGCCGGAGCCGGTTTCTCCTTTGTGAAAAAAGGACAGGTCTCTTTGACCATATATAGACTACAGAGGTCTCAATCAAATCACAGTCAAGAACAAATAATCGCTGCTGCTCATACCAGAATTGTTCGACCGACTCCGAGGATTTAGGATCTTCTCCAAGCTTGACCTCTTTGGTGCGTACAATCTGGTTAGGATATGGTTGGGCGATGAATGGAAGACTGCCTTCAACACCCATGACAGCCACTATGAGTATCGGGTAATGCCATTTGGGCTCAGCAATGCCCCGACAGTCTTTCAGGAATTCATCAACGATATCTTTCGAGATCTGCTATACACATGTGTAGTGGTGTACTTGGACGACATTCTTGTATTCTCACTGGACTTTCTTACGCACAGAAGAAACGTTCAGCAGGTTCTGCAGAGGTTAAGGGAGAACCATGTATATGCCAAATACGAAAAGCACCTGTTTGAGAAATCATCCCTGCTTTTCTTAGGTTACATCATCTCAGTGACCGGCCTGAGGATGGATCCAGCAAGTTGTTAGCAGTACTGAAGTGGCCACGTCCTGACAGTCTGATCCGGCGGTTCTTTGGGTTTGCCAATTACTACAGGCAGTTTATCCCGTGATTCTCGTCACTGGCTCTTCCCATCTCAGTCTTGACCCGCAAAGGGGCGAATCTGAAAGCTTGGACTCCTGAGGCAGAAAACACCTTTATTTCCCTCAAACAGGCCTTACTTAGCTTTGACGCTACATAGACCTGATTCTAATCAGCAGTTTACCCTCGAAGTGGATGCTTCGTCTTCTGTTGCCGATGCAGTTCTCACACAGAAGTGCTATTTAACCTGCGGTTTCTTTTCCAGGGCTTTCTCTCCAGCCAAGTGCAACTACTCAATTGGCGATTGGGAGCTGTTGGCCCTCAAGATGGCTCTGGTGTTATGTGTTGGAAGGAGCAGTGCACCCTGTAATCATTTACGCCTAACACAAGAACTTTGCTTACCTACAGTCAGCTCAGGGGATGAATCCTCGTCAAGCCCGGTGGTCGCTTTTGTTCACTCGCTTCGACTTTGTGCTGCATTTCCGCCCTGCAGAAATGAACATCAAGGTTGATGCGCTGTTGCGATCATTTCTGTCAGCCGATCAGGAGGAGGAGCCTCAACACATAATTGAGCCATCCAGGATGGTGACATGGCTCCTATAGACATTTTCCAGGTTCCTCCCGGCAAGATGTTGCTGAAGCAGACAGGGAGCGAGTTATTCAGTGGGGTCATTCCTTTTGGCTGGCCAGTCATACTGGACAGAAGTCATTGCAGCTGACGTTGTAGTGCTACTGGTGGCCTACACTGCGACAAGATGTCCTGGAATTTGTGTTGGCCTGTCCTTCGAGTGCCCATAAGAAGACACTGAAGAAGCTTCCTGCTGATCCACTGCTCCCTTTTCCGGTGCCATCTACCCCCTGATAGCATATCACATCGGGATGGACTTTATCACAGATCTACTGAAGTCCTCCGGTTGCACCGTCAACTTAGTGGTGGTGGACAGATTCTCTAAAATGGCCCATTTTACCCTGCTGACCGGTTTGCCTTCTTCGCCAGTGCTTGCTGAGCACTTCATGCAGCTCATCTTTCTGCTGCACGGTCTACCACTCCTCATTGTGTCCGACAGAGGAGTCCAGTTCATATCTAGATTCTGGAAGGCCACCTCCAAGCTGTTGGATGTCACTTTGGACTTCTCGGCAGACTACAATCCGCAGTCCAATAGCCAAGTGGAACGGGTGAACCAGACTATGATGAACTTTCTGTGACACTTCGTCAATGAGCATCATAGTGACTGGGTCAAGCTCCTCCCTTGTGTGGAGTTCTCGTATATAAAACCACCTAAGTAAGTCCGCCGCCAAGCCTCCTTTTCAGATTCTGTATGGACAGCGACCCAGAATCCCATTCCCAGTGGCACTCACCTTTGGCAAGCTGTTTCTCTCGTTAAGACGTTCTCCGACATCAGGGTGGAGACCAAGTCCTCCCTGGAGCAGTCCTCCATTCATATGAAGAGGCATGAAGACAAGAGACACCTACATCCTTCTTCGTTCCAGCCCGGAGACAAGGTATGTCTCTCTTCCGGATACGTCCACTTCAAGTTACCATCCTACAAGTTGAGTCCCATTGAGGTGCTCCAGACTACAAACTGAAGCTCCTGGCTTCTCTATGCATCCCCAACTCTTTCCATGTGTCCCTCCTCAAACCTGTCATCCTGAGCCGTTATCACAGGGATCCAGGTACCTCTTAGCCTCTGGAAGGGGTTTGGTCCTGAGGAGAGGTCATTGCAGGAAGACCAAAAGAAAAATCCCTAAAAAAATCACCTTATTATTATTGTCTTAAAATCAGAAATCCCCCCCAAAAAACGTGATTATATAAAGTCATAGACACGGTCCAATGATTAAAGATTCGGAATGGTGAAAAGCCCTATCAGTTTACCTTCCTTGCCGCGGAGGTTGGCACTCTACATTTAGCGCAATGGCGCCCCCGCTTACCGACAGCTTGCTCTTATATCCCTGTTCTAGTCTGAGGTGCAGCTAGTCTGGAAATTCGGGAGTGACAACACACATAATCTATGCACACCTACATGTCCTCAAAAATATAAAATGACTCTGTCACAAGGGTAAAAATATCCCAGACAGTTAGATCCCCCTATTTTCTATAAGATAATACTAGAAAATAGGTTTGACTATGTTTACATATCTTTTGGTACCTTTTTCTGCTGGTGTGATAATGAAAAACCAGGTTATTAGCAAAGAGAGTCCTTGCTTACATTGATATATTGCTTGGCCAGTTTGCACAATAACAGTCTAGGTTTACAGCAGTGTTTGTGTTTACTCCTTGTGTTACACAGTACTTGGAGGTATTTAGCACTTTATATATACTTTGGAGGCACTTGACAATTTATTTTTTTAATAAGTATAACATCAGGTTATTTAAGCTGAGAGATCAAACCTATTTTTCTAGTATTATATTATAGAAAATAGGGGGATCTAACTGTCTGGGATATTTTTACCCTTGTGACAGTGCTAAGTCATTTTATATTTTTAAGGACATGTAGGTGTGCATAGATTGTTATGTGTGTTGTTACTCCCGAATTTCCAGACTAGCTGCACCTCAGACTATAAGGGCAAGCCGTCGGTGAGCGGGGGCGCCATTGCGCTAAATTTAGAGTGCCAACCTCCGTGGCAAGGAAGGGAAACTGATAGGGTTTTTGGCCATTCCCAATCCTTAATCATTGCACCGTGTTAATGACTTTATATAATCACGCTTTTTGGGGGGAATTTCTGATTTTAAGACAATAATGATAAAGTAATTTTTTAGGGGTTTTTCTTTTGGTCTTCTTGGTTAACCCCTTGGTTATATCTCAATTGGTTGTTCTTTTTTGAGAGGTCATGGCAGCCAAGGGAGAATATTAATTTCCCTCTTCTCCTTAACAAATACCCTAAAAGGGGGTGGGTGGGGGGCGTAAGGAAGGGGGGTACTGTAACGCCCATGCCGACATCCTCGCACTCTCCTGCTCCCCTTCCCCAGCAAGGACGTCGGTTTCCTCACCTGTCCAGGAGTCCTGCGGTGGTGGTCCCGTCCCTGTCCCATGCTGCTGTCTCCCAGAACATCTGTACATCTTCCAGGCCTCCAGCCTCAGCCTTATCACTGGTGCCTGGGCAATGAGTTAGTCATTGCTAGTTATCAGGGCCCTTAGCACTGCAGCTGATGATATTGTGCTGTCTGCTGCTGCTGATACATCTTTATATTTCAGTGCTGTACTACCATGCTGTTCCACTGCTGTCGCTACCATCTACGCCGACCAGCTTACACGATACCCGCCTCTGCAAGTATCCATGCCGGTCACAGCTGCTGTACCATCCATCCGTCCATCCATCCTGGATGGAATCTCGACACCTGCTGCTGCTGTAACCTACTGCCAGAGACTGCCGCTCCCATACCCCTGGGGCCAGCCGATGCAGCACCAGTCTTCCCGAGTGGCACCCAGACTCATACCTGAAGCGTAACACCCTCACCATGAGAAGCACTGGAGAAGACCAGGCTCAGGTCTGTAGTCAAGCCCCTCTGGGTTTTATGTGTGCTGTGGCCCAGTGGGTTTGCTAAACAACATTGCTCGTCCGGCAAGCATAACAGGGTCAGAGGAAATCCCATGAGAACGCCTCAATGCGTGTTTCGTGAGAAATTGCTCACTTCATCAAAGGACTGAAAGGTACACATGCCAGGACCTTTTTAGAGTAAGAGGTAGTGGTCACCTGGGCTGCGAGAACCAATCAAGGTGGATATAGTGGCACCTGTACACCATCTGAAATCAATCTGTCCATTCCGCTTGCGTTGTCATAACACTAGCACTATGTATGTCGCGGGCGGGGAGGGGACGCTGCGCTCACCACGCTCGGGTCCGGCACGGTTGCGGCTGCTTCGCTTGCTGCTCGGTCAGTTGCTCGAGCGGTGGGCCAGATCCCGGGGACTCGAGCGGCGCTCCTCGCCCGTGAGTGAAAAGGGGGGATTGGTTTTGGGGATTTATTGTCCGTGACGCCACCCACGGTTGTGGTGAGGTTGTGACACAACCGCTGCTCTTGACGGGGATCCCGGGAGCGATGACAGGGAGCAGCTTAGATGTTGCTCTTCCCCTCCGTGGGTAGGGGGGTTGGTTGTCCCGGGGCCCGGTGAGGGAGGAATGGCAGGTGGGTTACGGGACCTGGTGAGGTGCAGGGTCGTGGGGGCAGCGCGGTGCCGCACGGCACAGTGGTACTCACTCAGCCAATAATGAATGCAAAGTCTCCGGTAAAACAAACGGCTGGATGGACGGGTCCCACAGACGGCTGCGGTGGTTCTTCTCCCGGTAGGTTGGCGGTGACTGCCTTTCCCTGCACCTGTGTTATGTTCTCGGTTCCGGTGGCTTCCCACCGGTAAACCGCTCCCCAGCTTGGATGGATGCTGAGGGAACCCCTTTTGCCTGCAGGCTCTGGCCCTGGGAACTGTAGCCTTGGCGGTGACTGTATTTCCCTTCACGGTTTGAGCGGTTGCCTTCAATCGTGTCTTGACTGCTGGGAAACCCCGGAGGTTCCCTTCGCTAACGGATTTGACCGGTTTTGCGGCGACTCCAAGCCTGGTCGGGGTCCGTAGGCCCTGCCGAATGGTGCTGGCCTCTCTTCGCTCTCCGATCCGGTACCGGCGGGCCACCGCCCGTCCCCGGTCCTTACGGTTCACGTCAATCAGCCTCTCCTGCAGACAGTCACCACCGTCTGCCAACTTTGCTGTATGTGCCCGGGCCACGCACCCGGACACAGTCAGTCTGCTCCACTACCACTTCACTCCTCTCTCTTCCACTTCCCTAACTGAACTGTCACTTTTCCCGCCTCCAGGCCTGTGAACTCCTCGGTGGGTGGAGCCAACCGCCTGGCTCCACCCCACCTGGTGTGGACATCAGCCCCTGGAGGGAGGCAACAAGGATTTTTGTCTGACTTTGGTGTGCCTAGCCGGGGTGTGGGGTGTGTTGTTGCAGTACCTGTGACGTCCTGGCTTGTCCAGGGCGCCACATTCCTCCTTAGTAAAATGCAGACCGTCCGCTGGCTGCCCGTCCATCACCGGTTTTATTTTTTTTTGTTAACTGCAAAAGAGTAAAAACATCATTTAAAACACAAGCATTTTTAGTCAAACTTCCCACAACGGGAGGCACATTCTTAAATGTTTCTAACGGCATATATTTATTAAATGGTACGGCTTCCGCTCTTCTCCCACCCAAACAACCTGGCCCTGATGCTGCCCCTAAGAAGCGGGCAGCACCCCTTGACCCCAGTCCAGAACCAAGCTGCCCGAGCGGGTACGGTCTCTTTCAGGGGTCCCATGTCCATGGGAACCCCTGACCCCCGGAGGATCACCACCGGTTCAGGTGGTGGCCGGGCCCCAGCCTACTCTGCTGCGGGCCCTTCCTCCAATCTGCCTCTCCGGAGGCGGCAACGGTTTAAGCCAAATATTTACATCCCACAAGTTTGTGGTTGCCCTGCAAGTTCTCGGGCTTGTCTGTAAGCAGTTCCTTACGCAGCGGTTGCAGAAAGTCCCTACGGGGACAACATGCCGGCAACGGCCAGTTTAATCACGGTCCCAATCAGATTACAGTTCGGTTGATTCAATCTTATCATTTAACTTATTCAAACGGTGCCGGTGGTCCCAAAGGGGACAACTTGCGGCGGGGGACCGCTGCCATTACTGCTCACCTTCGTCCTCCTCACCCGACCCTGGGTGGAAGAACACAGGTACCAGCCCCTCCAGCGCATAGTAGGCGCGACGAGGAAGGGCCGCCCGGTATCCATTATTTCCGCTCCGGGGGATGTAAGTGGCCTCCGTGCCATACAGGGCGACGACTCCCTCGTCCTCCTCCGAAACAGGCTCTGTGTCAGGTCCGGAGTCACCATCATCTGTCCCTGCGCCAGGCGGGTTGCCGCCAGCTGCCGCAGTCTCCGGGCTCACCAATCTTTCGGCTACTGTTACGAGGGGGTGTACGTTAGATGGACCAGCAGCAGCGGGGTGCTCGGGCAGGGAAGACGGAGGCGGCATGGGGGCCAGAGGTAGACCGGGTCCCTCAGCCGCAACGGCCGGTCCCTCGGGGACACAAGGGCGTGGGTCACTCACCAGCTCCTCCATCATGGCCTCCATTCCGTATACCCGGGCGACCGCAGCTACCTCCTCCACCTCCGCGGTCCACTGCTCCATCAGCAGACATATCTGACTCCGGTAGCGCCGGCAGATCCCCGCCATTCGGGCCCTGAGCCACGCCGCTGTTCCGGGCACCGGCTCCGTAACCTCTGCGTAGCTGGACGGGGCGGACATGGTGGTAGCGGTACTTTCCAGGAACCAGCAGATCGCAGAGTCCTGGCGTCCCTGCTTCTATAGCCGCGGTTCATATGCGGCCGGCCGCCATTCTGTGCCCCCTTACCCCTTAGTCTTTTTCTGGCTCCTCCTCTACAGGGGCGGGGTTTCGGCTTTCGCGCCTCCACTGCTCGAGGAGACGCTCGAGCGGGGATTTTTCGCACCCAAAATGGCGGCTTCTCAAAATTTTCGGCCAGACACCTCAGGCGGTCACAAGGCGCACCTCTACCAGACGGCAGAGCGGTAAGATCCTGTTCGTGACGCCAAGTTGTCGCGGGCGGGGAAGGGACGCTGCGCTCACCACGCTCGGGTCCGGCTGCTTCGCTTGCTGCTCGGTCGGTGGCTCGAGTGGTGGGCCGGACCCGGGGACTCGAGCAGCGCTCCTCGCCCGTGAGTGAAAAGGGGGGATTGGTTTTGGGGATGTATTGTCCGTGATGCCACCCACGGTTGTGGTGAGGTTGTGACACCACCGCTGCTCTGGACGGGGATCCCGGGAGCGATGACAGGGAGCAGCTTAGATGTTGTTCTTCCCCTCCGTGAGTAGCAGGGTTGGTTGTCCCGGGGCCCGGTGAGGGAGGAATGGCAGGTGGGTTACGGGACCTGGTGAGGTGCAGGGTCGCGGGGGCAGCGCAGTGCCGCACGGCACAGTGGTACTCACTCAGCCAATAATGAATGCAAAGTCTCCGGTAAAACAAACGGCTGGATGGACGGGTCCCACAGACGGCTGCGGTGGTTCTTCTCCCGGTAGGTTGGCGGTGACTGCCTTTCCCCGCACCTGTGTTATGTTCTCGGTTCTGGTGGCTTCCCACCGGTAACCCTCTCCCCAGCTTGGATGGATGCTGAGGGAGCCCCTTTTGCCCGCAGGCTCTGGCCCTGGGAACTGTAGCCTTGGCGGTGACTGTATTTCCCTTCACGGTTTGAGCGGTTGCCTTCAATTGGGTCTTGACTGCTGGGAAACCCCGGAGGTTCCCTTCGCTAACGGATTTGACCGGTTTTGAGGCGACTCCAAGCCTGGTCGGGGTCCGTAGGCCCTGCCGAATGGTGCTGGCTTCTCTTTGCTCTCCGATCCGGTACCGGTGGGCCACCGCCCGTCCCCGGTCCTTACGGTTCACGTCAATCAGCCTCTCCTGCAGACGGTCACCACCGTCTGCCAACCTTGCTGTATGTGCCCGGGTCACGCACCCGGACACGGTCAGTCTGCTCCACTACCACTTCACTCCTCTCTCTTCCACTTCCCTAACTGAACTGTCACTTTTCCTGCCTCCAGGCCTGTGAACTCCTCGGTGGGTGGAGCCAACTGCCTAGCTCCACCCCACCTGGTGTGGACATCAGCCCCTGGAGGGAGGCAACAAGGATTTTTGTCTGACTTTGGTGTGCCTAGCCGGGGTGTGGGGTGCGTTGTTGCAGTACCTGTGACGTCCTGGCTTGTCCAGGGCGCCACATGTACAGGGTCAGAGACAAGTTGCTATGGCACTCGGACAAGCGCACAAGACCACCAGACAGCGACAGAGGGGAAGAGAGATAGCCAGAAGGGACGCATACGCACATCCATTAGGTTGGTTCTTAAGAAGTACATCATATATATTAAATACAACAAAGGCAAGTATTAGCCCTAAATAGGGGCAAGTCCATAAATAATATGATGTATCCACAATAAGCAGGCAAAGAGCTGGATCCATATGATATCCATAATATCCATTGGATCAAAATCACCATTAATTAGTATATGGAGACAGGTCCCAGACAGGAATGCTTACAGCAAGGCACTATTGTAAAAAACATATGACAATTGTAGAATATAATATATCATATTAAATAGAAAGATACAGTATGAGACAATTGTGGAGGGCACATGCACACAAGAATTCTACAAGCATGGAGAAAAGTTCAGAGTTTCATTTAATCCCTGAGGTGTCTCTCTCTGTGCCAGGATTTTCCTAAGGTTGGCACCCCTGATCCTTCCCTGTACTAAGTCTATGGTGGGCTTTGCACACTACGATATCGCAGGTGCGATGTCGGTGAGGTCAAATCGAAAGTGACACACATCCGGCGTCGCTGTCGACATCGTAGTGTGTAAAGCCTTTTACATACGATTAACCCTAGAACGCGCAAGCATAACAATCTACCATAGAAAACAAATGACCTAGCAGGCCTGCGAGGCCCCAGGTATGCGTTCTAGGGTTAACGAGCGCAAAAGCGTCGTTATCGTATGATCGGTGTAGGGTCCAACATTTGCATAATACCGCTGCTGAGATGGTACGATGTTGTTCCTCATTCCAGCAGGCAGCACACATCGCTGTGTGTGAAGCCGCTGGAGCGAGGAACATATCCTACCTGCGTCCCGGCCGGCTATGCGGAAGGAGGTGGGCGGGATGTTTACGTCCCGCTCATCTCCTCCCCTCCGCTTCTATTGGCTGCCTGCCGTGTGACGTCGCTATGACGCCGCACGACCCGCCCCCTTAGGAAGTAGGCGGGTCGCTTGCCACAGCGACGTCGCAGGGCAGGTGAGTGCATGTAAAGCTGGCGTAGCGATAATGTTCGCTACACCAGCAATCACAAGATATCGTACCTGCGAAGGGGGCGGGGACTATCGCTGCAGCGTCGGTAACACATTGTTACCGATGTCGCAACGTGCAAAGCCCGCCTAAGTCTCAAATCCTCAGGGACCTAGGATCACAATTATGGAAATCTGTGAAGTGACAAGGCAAACTTTTCAAAAAAGCCACATCGGTCGCAGTCCTGGCCGCACCAATGTCCCACAAATGTTCTTGGACTAACCCGTAGTTCTCTGGAGGTCAGGCCAATATAGATTTTGGAGCAACCACACGTGGCATAATATACCATGTGGGTGCTTTTACATGTGATGTAGTGATTTATTTTATAGCAACGAAAATCATCTGCTGTCTCAAAAGTGAAGCAGCGCAGGACATTGGCGCAGGCAGCACAGCGGCCACATGAATAACAACCCACGATAGGACCTCTGGTGTTAAAGGGGTTTGTTATCTTAGATACGTAATGACTTTGGATAAGGACATCACTGAGGTTCTTACACCGCCTAGAGGTCAAAAGTGGTCTTTCAGATAAAAATTGAGTGAAGGAGGGCTCCATGTTTAAGATGGACAAATGTTTTAAAAGAATGGCCTTTATAGCTAACCACTCATAGTTATAAGTTGAGAGGAATCTCCATTTTTGTTCAGATCCATCTTTCTTAGTTGGTTGATGTAACTGAGCCCGGGAAGTGTATTTTGCTCACTTGTACCCACCCTTTACACACCTGTTGCTGTAACGTCTCTGTAAAAAGCAGGTGTTAAGGTCACTGACCTCAAAACATTCTTCGGTAGAGCATATCCGCCGCATCCTCAAGAATTGGCCAACCGGGATAGCTCTAATGGTGGAGCATTTGTGCGAGGAGGATGCGTGTAATAAAAAATGAACCAACTTTTTTGCGATAAACGTCGGTCTTTATAGCACTACCTTGACCATGGTCCAACTGTATGCTCAAAAAAATCAATTTTGCAAGAATCACACCTGTGTATTAATTTGATGTGATACTCATTGTTATTGAGTGTATGAAAAAAAACCGAGTTGCTCGCTGTGCCCTGCCAGAAAATAAAAATATCGTGGATGTATCTTATCCAGCACTGGATATGAGAGCCGGCCGGTGACTGTTCCCCCCAGACAAAGCCCACTCCCAGTACTCCTGGAAGAGGTTTGCATAAGACTGGGCATAGGCCGTCCCCATTGCAGTGCCACGACGGTGAAGATAAAAGGAATTCTTAAACACAAAAAAATAGTGTGACAGGGCAAAGTCGACCAGTTCAATAATCAAATCACATAGGTGTCTATCCCGGTTGGCTGCCCTGAGGAAGAAGTGAACTGCCTGTAGACCATGCTGGTGGTCCATGCAAGTATACAGGGATTCTACATCTGCTGTAACCAGCAACACGTTATCATCCACAAAGATCCCATCAACCCTATTCAGGACATCCATTGTGTCTTTGACATATGAAGGTAATGTCTCAACAAGTTGGTTAAGGTAGTAGTCTATGAACCTACATATGGCATAGACCCTCTATCCCTGACACAATGGGATGTCCTGTAGGTTAAAGGGGGTCTCTGTGGATTTTAGGGATTATGTAAAAGGTGGGTATTTTGGGATAGGTGGTGGTAAGGCCCTCGAAAACTTTTTTAGTAATATGGCCATCATCAAATGCCCTAAACAAGATGGCATGCAATTGTCTAGAAAAGAGAGGTAGGGGGTTGGAGTGTAGTTTAGGATCAGGATTCCTCAGCTGCCTCAAGACTTCCCGCTCGTATTGGTCCTTAGGCCAGATTACTATGTGTGACCCCCCCTTGTCTGCATCTTTAAATACCTCATCATCCATGGCCCTAAGCTCTCTCAGGGCATCTCTCTGGGTCTTTGTGAGATTATCAAATTTCCATTTTGTTTGGACTTTGAGATCCTCGGTGACAAGTTTCACAAAAATTGATGGGGACAAGTATGGGCACGTTACTACAGGATAGGTACAAGGATGAGTACATTACTACAGCATGGGGAACAGGATGGGGAATATTACTAAAATATCTTGGCCAAAATCACTAAATGGTGCTAGTTGTAAAACTATATTACTTACAAGAAAGATAAAATGTAAACAAAAAAAATAAAGTATGTAAAGAAATGTTGTTTTTTTATATGTAAACTAAAAAAGTGTATGTTGTTATAATAAACGAGCAAAAAATATTCACAGTGATCCAAAGGTGTGGAGAGAAAAAAATATGGCACCAAAAAAATGCCACTTTGTCCTGCAAAGAATGCGGCCCCTCAAATTCTTCTTCTTCTATGTGTGGCTCATATGCCCAGCCGAGTTTGAGACCCCTGGCCTACACAATGAGCTCCTGGGAGGCAGCATTCAGCGTTTCTGTGTTGCAGCCAGAACAGTTTGCATCTGCACTTTTTTCCACTTAGTTTGGATGTGCTGAATAATCGTGCCGTTTGCACTGTACATTTCGGGGTGCACTCCCCTTCTTTCCCTCCAACCTGTGAGAGGACTGTTTAAATTAGTACACAGCACAGCTTGATCCTGCTTCTCGGCTCATTGTACAGGCCGAGGCCCAGAAGAGGGTAAGTCTGGGTTTAGTGTAGAACAGAGGTCTCAAACATGCGGCCCCCGAGAGCAGCATGTGGCCTGAGGCTGCTTGTTGCGGCCCGCAGACCCACTAACGATCATGGCCTTATGCTGGAGGTCGGCGCCAGCTGAGCACAGTTGAATCATTTTCAGTGCCGCGCATAGGAGCTTTCTGCCCGCCAATCAGATGCAAGGAGGTGACGCCGCTGCATGACGTCATCTCCTTGCATCTGATTGGCGGAGAACAGCCATTGGTATAGTGCAGAAAGCTCTGCTGTGCAGCACTGTCAATGATTCAACCCTAGAAAAGCCTTGCCGGCGCCGATCCCCGTCATAGGGCCGCGATCTTCACAGGGTCTGCGGGCCGCAACAAGCACGTAAGATACGTGCCCATGATCAGGACCCATTTCATCCTGGACACAGCGGCCTGGCCCCGCCCCCCGCACGGATTGGCCGCTCGACCAGACCCCCCCGCACACATTGGCCGCTCGGTCAAGCCCCGCCCCCCTCAAGCATTGGACGCTCGGCTTGGCCCCACCCTCCGCACGCATTCTCCGAACCCGCACGGAGCCCCGACTCCCAGTTGACTGCTGCATCCCCGGGAGCCCACACCAGTAACCCAGCCGAGACATACCCTTGCGTTGCTGGGATCGTGCCGGAGCCGGCGTATGCTGGTAACCATGGTACACATCGGGTAACCATGGAAACCACTTTGCTTAATTACCCGATTGTGTACCATGGTTACCAGCGTATGCCGGCTCCCTGCCCATTCAGATCGTTAGTCTCCAGCTGTCAAACACGTTAATGCATGCTGCACAGCAGGAGACCAACAAACAAAAAATGAACCAGCACTGTCGCTTTGAATGGTTACCTGATGTGTACCATGGTTACTAGCTTACCCCGGCTCCTGGCACACGTGTGCTGGAGTCGGCGTACGCTGGTAACCATGGTACACATTGGGTAACTATGGAAACCGTGTTGCATAGTTACCCGGGCCACGACCCCCGCACTGTGCCCGCTCGGCCACGCACCCCCCACACTATGCCCGCTCAGCCACTCCCCCCACACTCTGCCCGCTCAGCCACGCCCCCCACTATGCCCGCTCGGTCACGCCCCCCCACTATGCCCGCTCGGCCACGCCCCCCACACTATGCCCGCTCGGCCACGCGCCCCCCCCACTATGCCCACTCGGCCACGCCACCCACACTATGCCCACTCAGCCACGCCCCACTATGCCCGCTCGGCCACGTCCCTGCCACACTATGCCCGCTCAGCCACGCCCCCCTAAACCATGCCTGCTTGGCCACGCCCCCCACACTATGCCCACTCAGCCACGCCCACCGCACACATTGGGCACCTATTAGGCACCTCCCCCCAGGACCGCTCCACCTATTAGACATCTCCCCCCAAGGACTACTCCACCTATTAGACACCTCCCCCACAGGACTACTTCACCTACTAGACACCTCCCCCAGGACACTTCCTCCTATTAGACTCCTCTCCCCCCAGGACTACTTCTCCTATTATCCTCCTCTCTCCCCAGGACTACTCTTCCTATTATACTCCTCTCCCCCCAGGACTACTCCTCCTATTATCCTCCTCTCTCCCCAGGACTACCCCTCCTATTATCCTCCTCTCCCCCCAAGACTACTCCTCCTATTATACTCCTCTCTCCCCAGCACTACTCCTCCTATTATCCTCCTCTCCCCCCAGGACTACTCCTCATATTATATTCCTCACCTCCAGAACTACTCCTCCTATTATACTCCTCTCCACCCAGGACTACTCCTCCTATTATACTCCTCTCCACCCAGGACTACTCCTCCTATTATACTCCTCTCTCCCCAGGACTATTCCTCTAACACACACACACTGCACAAAACACACTTCCCACCAAAACACACACACCCACACAAACCGCGCAACACACACAGCACCACACACACACAACTCTGCAGACACACAGCGCTCCACAAACAACGCAACACTCACAAACAACACTGCTCTCACACCCCCCACACCCAGACAACACCCAGGACATTTACAGCGCCCTACACAAACACTTTGCAACTACACACAACAACATCTCTCTCTCCCTCTCTCTCTCTCTCTCTCTCTCTCTCTCTATATATATATATATATATATATATATATATATATATATAACTAAATAAAAAAGTGCAGGTTTGTTATAATGAACAAGCAAAAAATGTTCAAAAAAGTGATCCAAACGTGTATAGAAACAACTATGGAATTATTAAAAATGACACTTTGTCCTGCAAGGAGCGTGGCCCCTCTCAATTTTTTTTTCTATGTGTGCCCCATACACCTAGCTGGGTTTGACACCTCTGGTGTAGAAGGTCACCCTCTCATTGGAAGAGCTCAAATGGATATAGAAAGGCAGCAGTAATGAAATAAATACTTAACATTACGTATATCTCAGCATTTGTAGAGCTCGGTTATTACAACATTGAAGGGGTTGTCCATCAATTACACAATCCCTTTTAAAATACTATATTCCCCTGTAAAATATACGCATTGTATACTCATCCTCCGTCCCGGCACCATATCTCCAGGGGCTCGCAGGACATTATCAATCAGCGGCCACCATTGATCTGCTGTGCTCTTACTTGAAGGGGTGCGACTATTAGCAGTCGCTGATATTATTTTATAATGAAGAATACAGTACCCTCTCCTAGGATGCAGTGCCTACCCCCCCTGGTTCCCATGAGTATCAATGCTGAAAACACCAACACCTTTAAATCCCAGCTTTCCTACGTCCCACTGGGTAGGTTGCCCCGGGAGGGGGACCTAGGGGATGGCCCTGAAAGGGGTGGAGCGATCCCAGTCAAGCCCAGTGTGGGGGGGGGGGGGGGGGCGGTGAGTGTCTGACGTACAAGATAAGCAAGTGCTCGAACAGTGTAGACAGACCCAGGAAATGTGAAGGGTCAGGTGTGCCTCTAGCTGGATCGGGTACCCAGTGACCTGGGGCACAGAGAGGGAGGTTCCAGGGAAGGCACAGGACGCATGTCTCTGGAACCAGGGTACAGACAGGGCACAGGGCCCTAGAGTAGGTGACAGCTGCAAACAACCTGCTAAAAAGCTGCAGAGCAGGAAACCTTCAAGGACCTGGCTAACACACAAAACTCCGAGGTACCAGCAGCAACGACTGAGCCAGGGAAAGTAGCTCCACGCCATCCCGAGAGGGTTCACACTGCCGCCATTTGGACCAGAAACTGCCAAGGTCAGTTCAGGGACCCACAGACGCTTCAGGCCACGGGGTCCCAACCTTAAACCACAGTGCCACAAGAGCGAGAGAGCCCTGGATACTGCACCAGCATTGGGAAATAGGGGACCGAAAGCAGCCGTCTCCCGGATGTATTTGTGAGTAGAGGAAAGTTGGTTTACCAGTACTGTGCCATCCCTTTCTTCCAGCGCGATTCAGCCTCATCCAGCACCAAAAGGGACACTGGGGTTATCCCTACCCGCGAAGGGATTAACATACTAGCTGCCAATTCCACCAACCCCAATCCCAGTCCCTCACAAACAGCAGCGGCGGCATCCATTCCCTTTTCCCGCATCACCGCAGGTGGCGTCACATGAACATTAACTCTTATCTCCCCTGTAAATACTCCCCTTACAAAAGGGACCCAGGGCACGGAAGCGCACGGAAGTGGGCAACGGCCACCAAAGTGACATCCCTAACTGTGTATGCTGCCCGGGAGCGACTACCCCCTTCCCTGGGTGACAAATGCACAACATCTTTAAGAGAATTCAATGAGACTTACCTTTGCACTTGGCTCTGAAGAAAATATGGAGCAGGGCGTTTCTGTTGAAGAAAAACAATACAGAGTATTTAGGATTCAAGTTCAGAGCTCTTTAAAGCAATGATAAAGCCAACCTGTACATGGAACATGCCGCCCCATTCAGATGTGTATCCGGTATGAGTTCTATAACCGAGCTTTTCACAGATAGAAGCCGTAACCATTATATTTTATGGGGTGTTCATGTCTGCCCAAAACATGGGGACAAATTCATATATGATCCTAGTCAGGAATTAAACTTACCAAACAGAAGTCTTTGGATGTGTGAGGATAAAAATGGGACGGCACTCAGATGTCATGTTAATTTGTGTATTGCCCAATTGTCCTGTTTGTTTAACCCTTTAATGACAGAGCCAATTTTGAGCTTAATGATTAAGCCCCATTTATTCAAATGTTACCAGTGTCACTTTGTGGTAATAACTTTGGAACGCTCCTAAATATCCTGCTGATTCTGAGACTATTTTTTCATGACACATTATACTTTATGTTAGCTTAATTTTAGGTTGATATTTTTTTCTTTTATTTTCTGAAAATTTAGAAAAATAATTTTTTAAACTTTGACTGCTTTTCTCCCCAACCCCTTAAGGACCAGGCAATTTTTCTTTTTTTGCTCTTTTGTTTTGTTTCCTCCACACTTAAACTGAATTTTGGAAACGGAGGGTAGTTTTGCAAAGAGAATATTTTCAAAAATGTGTCATGCTAGGGATGGGTATGGGGAAATACCGAGCAAATGGCAAATAAGGAGGGCAGGAAAGGTGGGACCCATGTCTAGGAGAGAGGGTGACTCCTTATAAAACCTTGTGCTGGCCCCTGGCTCCCCTGACATCACTAGATAGGTATCCTGCTCGGCGAATAGGTGCGGAACCTAGACCCTCGCTGACCCTGAACTGGGCCCTAGGTAATGATCGGACAGGATGAGCACTAGTCAACCCCACTAAGTCCTAAATAAGACATAGGGAAAACAAAAAGGGCAGTTCAAATGAACAACTTATCTGCAAGATGACTTTGGGAGAGCGACAGCAATAAAAAGCAAAATGTTTCCAGGAGATTACAAGCAGACTGCTTACAATCTGGACCATATAGAAATAAACTTTATCACCAGTAACAATCCAAGGGGTAATGTGGGTACATAAAGAAACAGGGAGAGCATAATAATTAGCAGCTGAAAGGTAAAGATATCCGCAGGGTCCTAAAAGGGAAAAAGTTAACCCTAACAGAGAAAATACATAGAACTTCATTCACTCCACAGAAGAAGGAAAGGAATATCAAGGAGCAGTTTGTGCAGCCAAACGCAGCGACCTTCTACAGCCGAACACCACAGGGGTTGTTTGTCACTTGTGACAAAATATAAGGGATATGTTCACTCTTGTGATATACTGCATATTAGAAAATAGGTTAGATTAATGCATCTAACTAAGGACATGGATTATTGAAGCCATATTCTAATGAGACCAAGATAACCCTATTTGGTTTAGACGGCTTCAACCGTGTCTGGTAGCAACCATGTGACGAGGACAAAGACAAATGTATCTTGCCTAAAGTCAAGCAAGGGGCTGGGAGTCAAAGACATTTATTAATGCTTTAGGTCCTTCACTAACTAAACGAAAAAATGTGGAAGGAAAAAATGAAAATATTACTTTTTCCGCACAAAAATGTTACTTTAGCCCCAAATTTTGCATTTTCACAAGGGTAGCAGGAGAAATTCCACTGTACAATTTATTGTGCAATCTCTCCTCAGTACATTAATACCCCATGTGTGGTGGAAATCTACTGTTTGAGCACATGGCAGGGCTTGGAAGGGAAGGAGCGCCATTTGACTTTTTCACGTTTGGAGAACCACTGATGTGGCCAAATAGTGGACATCCCCCACAAGTGATCCCATTTTGGAAACTAGACTTTACAGAGTTTACCTAGATGTGTGGTGAGCACCTGGAAACCCCAGGTGCTTCACAGAATTGTATAACGTTGAGCTGTGAAAATGAAAAATGTACATTTTTAAAGCTCAAAAATGTTGCTTTAATCCCTTTCACTAGGGAAGAGGAGATAAAGCACCAATTTGTTGAACAAATTCTCCTAACTACAGTACTCCATATGTGGTCAAAAACTGCCTGTGAGGGACAGTGCAAAGCAGGGGCGTACATAGAAATCATGGGGCCCCATAGCAGAATTTCTAATTGCCACTCCCCCCCAAAAAAAACACTATTATTATTATTATTATTATTATTATTGTTATTATTAATTATAATAATATTTGGCTTGGTCACATAGGAACATATCTTACAACCTTTTAGCCCTTTCAAAGTAATTGCAGTCCTATTGAAGCCTCCTGGTTCCCTTTTCATTGCAGCCATAAAGTATGATGCCAACAAAATTGCCTCACAAACACTGTATGATCCCCACAGTGAATTCCTCCTCAAAGTACCCCCCTACAACTACCACGGCAATGAATGAATACCCCCAACACAGTGTGATCCCCACGCAGGTGTCCATGCATTATAATGGGCCTTCATACAGTATAATGGCCCCTTCTAACCCTCCTGACGAAGGCTTTCATGCTGAAACACGTGTAGGGACGGACGCCAGCACCAGCAGGAGGAGATGCCACTGGGTAATCTATTAATAGATTTGGTTTCCTACACCTTTAAACAGTACTTTATTTCTTTGTGATTTGTACTTTATTGTTTTGCCCTGCTCTAATTCCATCAGAGCTTTCTTATGCACACTTGTGCTGTATATCTAAATACTTCTAATTAATCTCTGGTGGTATGGAGTAGAGCTATACATATTGTGTACAGCCACATCTTTCATTGATTTTTTCCTCCTTCTGTTCCTTGCTGGTATTCTTCAGTCACTTGTTATTTACCTTTTTTTAAACCTTTTAATTAACTCTAATAAAATTTGTTATTTTAATTGGCTATTTGCTTTGTATTTTGGTTATTTCAATTGTTTTTGTGCAGGTAGCCTGGGCTATCTTCCCTTCTACTTTTCCATGGTTGAGATAAATTGATATACTTGTATATGTTCCCTTGTGTTTTGGCAATTTTGGTTATTTTTAAAGCCTCCAAATAGTATAATGACCCCCACACAGCCCTCCGCACAGTATGATGGACACAACACAAATTTTCACACTTGCTTGCATAAAGTGCAATGGCCCTCCATAAAAAAGAGAATTTTGTTTACTTACCGTAAATTCTTTTTCTTATAGTTCCGACATGGGAGACCCAAACCATGGGTGTATAGCTTCTGCCTCCGGAGGACACACAAAGTACTACACTCAAACGTGTAGCTCCTCCCTCCGGGCTATATACACCCCCTGGATGACAATCTACCCAGTTCAGTGCAAAAGCTGAAGGAGGACATCCACCCATAAGTAGAGATAGAGTAAAACTCGGAATAACCGTAACTCTGACTACTAACAACAGCCGGTGAAACACACGGAACAAAAAAACTGCCAACAGGCAACAGGGAGGGTGCTGGGTCTCCCATGTCGGAACTATAAGAAAAAGAATTTACGGTAAGTAAACAAAATTCTCTTTTTCTTTATCGTTCCTTATGGGAGACCCAAACCATGGGACGTTCCAAAGCAGTCCATGGGTGGGAATAAACCAAACTGAGAAGTAGGCAAAACCTAACTTCACAAATGGGCGACAGCCGCCTGAAGAATGCGTCTGCCCAAGCTCGCATCTGCCGAAGCATGAGCATGCACCTGGTAGTGCTTCGAAAAAGTGTGCAGACTGGACCACGTGGCAGCCTGACAAACCTGCTGAGCCGTAGCCTGGTGCCTGAAAGCCCAGGAGGCACCGCCAGCTCTGGTCGAGTGCGCCTTAATCCCTGGCGGGAGAGGCACCTGAGAACACTGGTAGGCATCGGTGATAGCCGACCTGATCCAACGAGCTAGGGTCGGTTTAGAAGCAGCGAGACCTTTGCGCTGACCAGTGGTTAGCACAAAAAGTGAGGTGCACCGCCTAAAAACGGCGGTGCGTGACACATAGATTCGGAGCGCCCGCACCAAATCCAAGGTATGCAACGCCTTTTCAAAGCGATGCACAGGGGCCAGACAAAGAGAAGGCAATGAAATGTCCTGGTTAAGGTGGAAAGGAGACACCACCTTAGGGAGAAAGTCCGGAGACGGACGAAGAACCACCTTGTCTTGGTGAAACACCAAAAAGGGGGATTCCGAAGAGAGCGCAGCCAAATCAGAAACTCTCCTGAGAGAAGTTATGGCTACTAGAAAAACAACTTTCTGTGAAAGTCGAAACAAGGGAACCTCCCTGAGAGGCTCAAAGGGGGGTTTCTGTAAGGCCGTGAGGACCAGATTAAGGTCCCAGGGATCCAAGGGCCGCCGGTAAGGAGGAATGATGTGAGATGCGCCCTGCATGAAGGTGCGCACCTGAGCCAGTCGGGCGATACGCCGCTGGAACAATACCGACAGAGCCGACACCTGTCCCTTGAGGGAATTGAGGGACAGTCCTAGCTGTAGACCGAACTGTAGAAAAGACAGGATGGTCGGCAAGGAGAACGGCCAAGGAGCATGGTCGGAAGAGCGACACCAGGACAGGAAAATCCTCCAAGTCCTGTGGTAAATCTTGGCCGAGGAAGACTTCCGAGCCTGAGTCATGGTGGAGATGACCTCAGAGGGAATGCCTGACGCCGTCAGGATCCAGGACTCAAGAGCCACGCCGTCAATCTGAGAGCCGCAGAATTCTGGCGGAAGAACGGACCTTGAGAGAGAAGGTCTGGGCGGTCCGGGAGATGCCACGGCACCTCTACGGACAGACGGAGCAGGTCTGGGTACCAGGCTCGCCTGGGCCAGTCCGGAGCAATGAGTATGACTCGCCGGCCCTCCATTCTGATCTTGCGCAGAACCCTGGGCAAGAGCGCTAGAGGGGGAAACACATAGGCCAGACGGAACTGAGACCAATCTTGAACCAGTGCGTCTGCTGCGAAGGCCTGAGGATCGTGGGAGCGAGCCACGTAAACCGGAACCTTGTTGTTGTGCCGGGATGCCATTAGGTCCACTTACGGAGTGCCCCACTTGCGGCAGATTGATCTGAACACTGACGGATGCAGGGCCCACTCGCCGCTGTCCACGGTTTGACGGCTGAGGTAATCGGCCTCCCAGTTTTCCACGCCTGGGATGTGGACTGCAGACATGGTGGACTTGGAGTCCTCCGTCCACTGGAGGATTCGTTGAACCTCCAACATCGCCAGACGGCTGTGAGTCCCGCCCTGGTGATTGATGTAGGCAACCGCTGTCGCGTTGTCCGACTGAACTCGAATGTGCTTGCCCGCCAACAGGTGGTGAAAGGCTAGGAGAGCTAGAAACACAGCTCTGATCTCCAGCACATTGATCGAGAGGGCTGATTCGGACG
Organism: Anomaloglossus baeobatrachus; assembly: GCF_048569485.1. Classification (NCBI taxonomy): domain Eukaryota; kingdom Metazoa; phylum Chordata; class Amphibia; order Anura; family Aromobatidae; genus Anomaloglossus; species Anomaloglossus baeobatrachus. The sequence goes on along the minus strand of NW_027441981.1, from coordinate 130,926 downwards.
GAGTCCAAGTGCCCTGTGCTCGGTGATGGAGAAATACTGCTCCCCAACCGGAGAGGCTGGCATCCGTGGTGAGGATCACCCAGGACGGAGTCAGGAAGGAGCGTCCCTGAGACAGAGAGAGGGGCCGAAGCCACCACTGAAGGGAGCTCCTGGTCTGTGACGACAGAGCCACCTGCCTGTGCAAGGAAGAGATCCGCTTGTCCCAACAGCGGAGAATGTCCAGCTGCAGGGGACGCAGATGGAACTGAGCAAAGGGAACCGCTTCCATGGACGCCACCATCTGACCCAGCACCTGCATGAGGTGTCTGATGGAATGACGGCGGTGCCTCAGCAGAGAGCGCACCGCCAGACGAAGGGACTGCTGTTTGACTAAGGGCAACTTGACAAGTGCCGGCAGAGTCTCGAATTGCATCCCTAGGTACAAAAGCACCTGGGTCGGGGTCAGAGTGGACTTGGGCAGGTTGACAAGCCACCCGAACTGAACTAGCGTGGCGAGAGTGAGAGAGACACTCCGCTGGCAGTCTGCACTGGATGAGGCCTTGACTAGAAGGTCGTCCAGGTAAGGAATCACTGCCAACCCCTGGAGGTGCAGGACCGCAACCACTGCTGCCATGACCTTGGTGAATACTCGAGGGGCCGTGGCTAAGCCGAAGGGGAGAGCCACGAATTGGAAATGTTCCTCTCCGATCGCAAAGCGTAGCCAACGCTGGTGTGAAACCGCAATAGGCACATGCAGATAGGCATCTCTGATGTCGATGGATGCCAGAAAATCTCCTTGGGTCATTGAGGCAATGACCGATCTCAGAGATTCCATGCGAAAGTGCCGCACCTGAACATGCTTGTTGAGAAGCTTGAGATCCAGGATGGGCCGGAAGGAACCGTCCTTTTTGGGGACTAGAAAGAGGTTTGAGTAGAAACCGCTGAACCGTTCCCGGGCGGGAACCGGAACAATTACACCGTTGGCCTGCAGGGATGCCACGGCCTGAGAGAAGGCGGCGGCTTTGGAGCAGGGGGGGGTGGACAGAAAAAATCTGTTTGGCGGGCTGGAAGAAAATTCTATCCTGTAGCCGTGGGAGATGATATCCCGCACCCACTGATCGGAGACGTGTTGCAACCACACGTCGCCAAAGTGGGAGAGCCTGCCACCGACTAAGGACGTTGCTGGCGCGGCCAGATAGTCACGAGGAGGCTGCCTTAGTGGCAGCGGCTCCTCCGGTCTTTTGAGGACGCGGCTTTGCGCGCCAGTTGGATTTACGATCCTTGACTGCGGTAGTGGACGAGGCCGAGGGCTTAGAGGACGACCAGTTAGAGGAACGAAAGGAACGAAACCTCGATTGGTTCCTGCCCTGGACAGGTTTCTTGGCTTTAGCTTGTGGCAAGGAAGTACTCTTCCCGCCAGTAGCTTCCTTAATTATATCATCCAGATGTTCCCCAAACAGCCGGGACCCAGCAAAAGGGAGACTCGCAAGGTACTTCTTAGAGGAAGCGTCTGCTTTCCACTCTCGAAGCCACAAGATCCTGCGGATCGCGAGGGAGTTAGCGAAGGCCACCGCAGTGCGGTGAGAAGCCTCCAGGATGGCAGACATGGCATAGGATGCAAAAGCCGAAGCTTGAGAAGTTAAGGCATCCGTCTCAGGAACAGAGTCCCTGGAGAGGGAATGAATCTCCGCCAGAGAGGCAGAGACTGCCTTAAGAGCCCACACTGCCGCAAAAGACGGGGAGAACGAGGCTCCTGCCGCCTCATATACAGACTTGGCCAGAAGGTCAACCTGGCGGTCAGTGGGATCCTTAAGAGAAGTGCCATCAGCCACAGCTACGACTGTGCGGGCTGAGATTCTGGACACCGGAGGGTCTACCTTTGGGGACTGGGCCCAGTCCTTAACCACCTCCGGTGGAAAAGGAAAACGGTCATCTGAACTACGCTTCGGAAAACGTTTGTCAGGACAGGCCCTGGGCTTGTTAACAGTGGTCTGAAAGCTGGAGTGGTTAAAAAACATACTCCTAGGTTTCTTAGGAGAGGTAAACTGGTGTACCTCTATCAGAGAGGGTTGTTCCTCTGACTCTTGTGGGTTGAGGTTCAGTACGGAGTTAATGGACGCAATCAAGTCACTAACATCCGCATCACCCTCAGACAAGTCAATGGGGTACATAGAGGCAGCGTCTGAGCCCACAGTAAACGAATCCTCCTCGCCCTGCACCTCGGCTTGTGAATCAGAGCCGTGGGACGAGGAAGGAGAAGGTTCCCTGCGTCTCCGTTTAGGGGGACGGGGTCCTAGGACATGCTCTGAGGGCTCTGCAGAGCTCGGAGCCGCAGAGACACCCTGAGAAGGGGGCTGATGCATGGACAGCAGTGTCCGGGACAGCTGCCCCATGGAGTCGGCAAAAGACTGGGAAATAGCTTGTGAAAAGGAAGCTACCCAAGCCGGGGGTTCAGCCACCGGGGCCGGAGCAGCCAGAGGGACCCCTGAGGCGGCTCCAGGCTGAGACACAAACATGTTAGCACAGGCATCACAATGTGGGTATGTGCTTGGCTCTGGCAGAATGAGCTTACACGCAGTGCATATAGCGTAAATGTTTGCAGCCTTGCTCCTAGTGACAGACATGCTGCTGATGGTGGAAGCTCTGCAGCCAGAATACACTCCTGTAGAAAGCCTGAGAGTGTAATAAAAGTCCACAACCAGAGGTTGTGGCTTACCAGCCCGTGCTCTCTGTGTGCCCTCCGGATTCCACCGCTCCCCTGTGAAGCGTCAGCCTTCTAACAGTATGCAGCTGCAGCATCCAGCGCCTTCCAGTGTAGGAACGCTGAGAAAATGGCGCTGGGAGAAGAGGGGGGGCGTGTATAAGCCCCAAGAGCGGGAAAAAACGGAGGGCAGAGAGATACAGGAAGAAATACAGGGGAGGGAACATCTCCCCAGAGAGGAGTGCCCTCCCCTCTGCTGGTCGGGCGGTGGGCGGCGCTGTATGCAAAACATGCAGAGAAGCCGAAAACGAAACTAGGCCCAAACAGAAGCCGGGGCCTAGATTTTAAAAAGCGGCCGACGAGCAGGCACCTTCGGCGCGGTTCTCAGGGGAAACCCCCAGAACCGTCCGGAATTAACAGTAACGCTAAAGCACATACTGTCCCCCAAATAAAAGAACCCGGGACCCCTGAAAAAACGTCTCAATACTTAGCTCTTGAGACGCAGGGCCATGTCCCTGAATGGGGGTAACGCTCCTTCCAGCAGGGACCAGACAGGGCTGCGGATGGAGACCGGCCTTCTGCGAGCAGAGAGGACCGTGGAGGCTCCCACTTCAAACAGAGCCTCGACAGAGGGTGTGAAGGAGCGCGGCATGTGAAGGCTCCAGCCTTATAAAGTCAACCTTAACAGCACCCGACAGAGTGGGGTGTGAAGGGACATGCCGGGAGTCCAGACTGGACCCGCTTTTCTTCCAAATCTTTAAAAATAAAAATAAAAAAATATCAGAGAATGCAAGTGTGTGATCCTCCTGAAACACAAAGCATTGAACTGGGTAGATTGTCATCCAGGGGGTGTATATAGCCCGGAGGGAGGAGCTACACGTTTGAGTGTAGTACTTTGTGTGTCCTCCGGAGGCAGAAGCTATACACCCATGGTTTGGGTCTCCCATAAGGAACGATAAAGAAATACAAAGGCTCCCTCATAGCTACCCAAATACTATAATGGCCCCCACATAGCCTTCCATATAGTATAATGGGTCTCACGTAACCCTTTATATATTAGAATGCACCCCATAGTCCTCCATGTATTATAATACACTCCCCATAGACCTCCATATATTATAATGCACCTCCCATAGTCCCCTATGTATTTTAATTCATCCCATAGTCCTTCTTGTATAATTCACCCCATAATCCTCAATATATTATAATTCACCCCACAGTCCTCCATGTATTATAATCACCCCATAGTCCTCTATATATTATGCTGCACCCCATAGTCCTTCATGTATTATTGTATAATGCACTCCCCATAGTCCTCCAGATATTATAATGTAGCCAACAAAGAGGATTTTAAACAGTGATTTCAGATACATAATATATCACTAGATAGTGTACATTATTAAATCAATCTAGTAATATCAAGGACTATATATGGGCAAAAATCGCATAACCACATTTAGAAAGAAAGAAAGAGAAAAAGCGATCAGGGAGCCCAATTATACAAAGAACAATCAATTTCATCAAAAATAGATTTTTATTGAGAATAAATATTGAATATTAATTATCTATCAAATACACAAGTGCTTGTTTGGACAACTCTATATGCATCAACAATATACATGTAATGGAACCGTATCATGAAAAATATATAAATATATATTCTAGAATGGATAAAATTATCATACATAAGTCAAAGATATATAATCCTTGAAGCTATAGAATATAAATTGAAACAAATATATATAGTAACAGAAATATCTGTAGATCAACAGGGATCACTTTTGCTGCACCAAGGTGTACTGAAACTCTAGTGCTTCAAGTAATATCAAACCCAGAATCGCTGGACATAGGAATGTAGCAGATATCGTTACAGACCACCAGGGGTCACTCTTGCTACACCACAGTCATATCTACCCTACTATTCACAATTACCCAATATTGGTTAAGTCAGTTAGGGATATGCCCATATAAACCCATAATGGTGAATTACCAATCAGAATTGTAAATACAGGATTGTTACTACATACATATATATACCTAAATGAACGGTTACCGTTGGAAGCGTGTGACACCCAACACGTGTTTCGGTTTCTTCGTCAGGGGGCATGCCTGATCGACCGGAAAGGAGGTTTAAATACAGCCCACCTCCAATCACCGCACATCACCATTAGTGACGCATGCGCTGTCATGGCAACTCACCGACGCGAGGTCGGCCGCCGCGTCACAGATCATCTGACCCAGGGCAACACGTGACCCGAGTACAGAGGAGCCGTGGAGACACAGCGAGCCGAACAAGCGCCGATAACCTATGACAGCCGCGCGTTCAGGTGTGGGGCAAAATTAGAATTTATATCATGAATGCAAATTTAGGATTTAAATAGAGAGATTTTTGACCACATAATAAGTGTACTATTCATTACAGAATCTAAATATATGTGAAAGATAGTGAATGAATAAATCAATCCATGATTATACTTCTATTCCCTGGAAATTGCAAACACAATATTTGTCAAGAGATACAAGTAAATCTATGTAGCCAGACAGCAATAAATAAAGTATAAATCATTATGCCTATGTTAACGTTCAAATACCCCTATACAGGATACATATCATAAATATTAGGTTAGAACGGACAGAACATGTGTAAATGATGTTATTATAAATATTAAAACTTGTATATATTACATAAGAGGGTACATCTCCCACAATACATAGTATTGGGGATAATCAAGTAGTCCCCCATCACACATATTGACAGACCCAGTTCTGCTTAGCATTCTCTAAGTATCCAAATGAACTTGCTGCTTGATCACATCTTACAATGATACCAATGTGTACAATGGTCCTATGTGTCTTGCTTTTGGGTATTATATCATTATCCAACGAACGAATTCCCTCTTCTTTATTTATTGCTGTCTGGCTACATAGATTTACTTGTATCTCTTGACAAATAATGTGTTTGCAAAAATCTCTCTATTTAAATCCTAAATTTGCATTCATGATATAAATTCTAATTTTGCCCCACACCTGAACGCGCGGCTGTCATAGGTTATCGGCGCTTGTTCAGCTCGCTGTGTCTCCACGGCTCCTCTGTACTTGAGTCACATGTTTCCCTGGGTCAGATGATCTGTGACGCGGCGGACGACCTCGCGTCGATGAGTTGCAATGATGGTGCGCGCGTCACTAATGGTAATGTGCGGTGATTGGAGGTGGGCTGTATTTAAACCTCTCCGGTCGATTGGGCACGCCCCCTGACGAAGAAACCGAAACACGTGTCGGGTGTCACACTTTTCTAACAGTAACCGTTTATTTGGGTATATGTATGTAGTAACAATCCTGTATTTACAATTCTGATTGGTAATTCACCATTATGGGTTTATATGGGCATATCCCTAACTGACTTAATAACCAATATTGGGTAATTGTGAATAGTAGGGTAGATATGACTGTGGTGTAGCAAGAGTGACCCCTGGTGGTCTGTAACGATATCTGCTACATTCCTATGTCCAGCGATTCTGGGTTTGATATTACTTGAAGCACTAGAGTTGCAGTACACCTTGGTGCAGCAAAAGTGATCCCTGTTGATCTACAGATATTTCTGTTACTATATATATTTGTTTCAATTTATATTCTATAGCTTCAAGGATTATATATCTTTGACTTATGTATGATAATTTTATCCATTCTAGAATATATATTTTTCATGATACGGTTCCGTTACATGTATATTGTTGATGCATATAGAGTTGTCAAACAAGCACTTGTGTATTTGATAGATAATTAATATTCAATATTTATTCTCAATAAAAATCTATTTTTGATGAAATTGATTGTTCTTTGTATAATTGGGCTCCCTGATCGCTTTTTCTCTTTCTTTCTATAATGCAGCGAAATAGCCCAGCATGTATTATAATGCAGCCCCCAGTCTTCCATGTTTTATAATGCACCCCCATAGTCCATGTATAAGGTAGCCCCCATAGTCCTCCATATATTATAATGCAGCCCCCATAGTCCGCCATATACTTTAATCCCACCCTATAACCCTCCATGTATTGCTGTATAATGTGTCGCGGGCAAGAGACAGATCACAACCGGCGGGCCGCACTCGGATCCGGGTGGTGGCTGTGGCTCGAGTGGCAGCCGGATCCGGGGCTCGCGCAGCCGTCTGTCACTCACGATTGAAAAGGGAATATTTACAGGGGAGTTGTCTGTGACGCCACCCGTGGGTTGCGGTGAAGGTTGGTGATACCGCCGCTGCCTTGTATGTGAGTGCCCGGGACTGATGGAGCGGGGCAGCAAGGTGGAATCCCCTCCACGGGTAGGGGAGGTGTAGTCCCGGGGCCCAGAGTATTGTGAGGGTTTTCAGGGAGCAGGAAACTCACAGTTCGGTTGTCGTGGTGCTGCATGAGCTGCTGATGATTTGGACAGTCAGTAACCACACACAGTCTGTATTGTAAACCAAATTGCCAATGGCCGGTCACCTTTGGTGGGTGTCTTCGGGTCCCACACCCAGATATACAACCAGGGGCCCTTCCTTCCAAACTCTCTGTCTGTCTCTTTCTTGCCTGGACTAGTCCGCTTGAGCGGCCTCCGGACCGGATCCCCTTTCTCGGCACCGGCGGGCTACAACCCTGTCCCGGTCGGCCTCAGGTTCCCTGCGACTGGATCTCCGTCGCCTGTGGCCCTCACTGCCACCTAGTCCGGTAGTCCAGGGCTCCAACCCCAACTACCACCTTCTCCAGGGAGCTGCAACTCCTTCCTGTCAGCTCTTCACTGATTACAGCACAAACTGAAACTTAACTCCTCTCTGCACTTCCTAAGCTCCTCTCGCCCCCTCCCATTTTCCTGGGGAGGGGGTGAGTAGGGTCTGATTGGCTGGTGTACTGTATATCTGTGTGGGGACTGTGTTGGTGTCAAGGTGGATTAACTCTTTTGTGACTACCTGGTTTTGCCAGGGCGTCACATAATGCACGCCCCATAGTCCTCCATATATTATTATACACCCCCATAATCCTTCATGTATTATAATTCCCACATAGTCCTCTATGCATTACTGTATAATACACTCCCCATAGTCCTTTATATATTATAATGCAGCCCCCATAGTCGTTCATATTGTATTACACAGCCACCTTACCTTTCAATGCACCCCACAGTCCATGAATAAGGTATCCACCATAGTCCTTCATATTGTATTATGAAGCCCACATAATGTTTAATGCACCCCCATAGACCTCTGGTAATCGTGCACTCACTGATTAAAGAAAAAAATAAACAAGTACTCACCTCTCCTCATTCCCCACTGCTCCGATCAGAGTCCTGCGCTCTGCATGTCTCAGCACAGCGGCGCGCAGTAGTGATATTACCGCGCTCTGCTGAACTGAGATGTTGATCATAGGCACAGGGAGAAAATGATGAAGGAGGGAAAGGACCGCTCCACTCCCTCTCTCATCATGGTTTTGTGCGATAATGGGCAATGACCCCCACAAGCGAGGGGGGCCCGATGCTGCCTCTAGCACCAGCTCCCCTGACTCATAGGCCCCATATAGGCCGCATGGTCTGCCTACATTGGCGGTACACCACTGGTGCAAAGTGAAGAAAAAAAGGAGCGCCATATTTCAGTTCAGATTTAGTTTGAGTGTTTTGCAGGTGCCATGTCACATTGGCAGAGCCCTATACGCCTTTTCACTGGGAGTCAAGTTAGAGCCCATCTTCCGCAGCATGAGTAAGACCCGCACCTTCTGCTGAACATACATCTCGTCCGGACTCTTCCCGGGGGCCCTCTCACGGATCATACCCCCTGTCCTGCACCCTCTTTAATGAAGGGGCTTCCAGGTGCAGTCAGTAGGATGGTATGGAGGGGACGCCTTTTCGGAGCGGCTCTTCCATCCAGCCAGCGCCTGGCTCCTCCTCCTCGGCCACTCGGTGCGCGGCTCCGGCCTGTACGCGGCAGTGTCTGGCGGCTTCTCTCCTCCACAGCCTGGGAGTCACCAGCAGCGACAATCTCCATACTTTTTATATTTGGGGTCTGTTAACCATTTATTGTGGAAGATTCTAAGGTATATTGAATTTTTGCTATATATTTGCATAGGTAGTATTCATTAATATTTAGCATTCAGGTTTTTTCAATTTATTTGGTTAAAATTGGTGTGAATTGTATTTGATCATTTATGAAATATTTAGGAGGACTTTGACTTATTATAGGCAGGTCATATATGGAAGCTGAGCTGCATGTTACTTTACGCTGAGGAAAAAAGCACAGTGAGCATGGGACTGCTATAATTTCCATCCACTGTGTTTGTAGTGCACAGTGCAGCATTTTGGATGCACCGAATATACGATGCCTCCAAAACGCAGCTATTCCTGATCATGGGCACGTACATTTACATGTAATCCCTGGTGTAAGCGCTCAGCGTAGAGATCAGGATAAACATGAGCTGCGCCTTTGAGAGGAAGAATGAACAAACCAATAGCAGTTGAAATTGGTTTTATTTATTTTATTCCTCTGCTCAGAAGGATTACAGCGATCTCAAATTTATATACCGTATTTTTCGTTTTATAAGACGCACCAGAATATAAGGCGCACCCCAAATTTGGAGAAAAAAAAAGGTGAAAAAAAAATTGGGGTCCATTATATAATCTGGTGGTGTCTTACCAGGGAGAGGGGGCAGCAGCGGAGCGGGAGTCACAGAAGGCAGGTGCGGTACTGGAGTACTGTGATGCTGACAATAGTACAGAGGGAGGCCCAGAAACTCACTGCGGTCTCTGCTCTGTGCGGGGCCGGTGATACCGCTCTGCTCTGTGCAGGGGGGCATTCTGAAGATGTCGGCAGTCCACGGTGAGGGCTTCAAATAATGGCAGCGAGAGTCGGCGCATGCGCAGATGACAGCTTGAGCTGAGAGCTCCATCTGCGCAGGCGCTGACTCTAGGTGCAATTATTTGAATCCCTGACCACGAACATCTACAGAATGACCGCCTGCTGCACAGAGCACCCGCGCGCCGAGCAGACCAGAGCAGCCGCGCGCCGAGCAGACCAGAGCATCCGCTCTCCGAGCCGAGCAGACCAGAGCAGCCGCGCACCGAGCCGAGCAGACCAGAGCAGCCACGCACCGTGCAGAACAGAGCAGCTGTGTACAGAGCAGAGCAGCCGCACGCCGAGCAGACCAGAGCAGCCACGCGCCGAGCAGACCAGAGCAGCCGCGCGCCGAGCCTAGCAGACCAGAGCAGCCGCATGCCGAGCAGAACAGAGCAGCCACGCGCCGAGCCGAACAGAGTGGCGCCGCCTGATGCACACAACAGAGCCGTACTGACCAGGACCGGCAGCTACATTCGGATTTTAAGATGCACCCCTCATTTTCCTCCCAAATTTTTGAGAGGAAAAGTGCGTCTTATAATCCGAAAAATACAGTAGTTATTTTAGGTTTGGCTACTATCACATTACTGAATTGTGAAAATTATAGTTTTTTAGTTTTCTGCCAAGAGTCATGTGAAGGCTTGTTTTTTGCGAGAGGAGTTGGAATTTTTATTGCTACCATTTTGGGCTACATAATATTTTTTGATCGCTTTCTATGCCACTTTTTGTGAGGCAGAATCAAGAAGAAACAGCAATAAAGGAATTGGGTTTTTTTACGCTGTTCACAGTGCAGTTAAAGCGATAAGACAACTTTATTTTTCGAGTGAGTGCAATTACAGTGATACCACATTTATATAGTTTTTTTTTTGTTATGTTTTGTCGCTTTAACACCATAAAAATAAAAACTATTTGATAGAAAAAGAAAAACAGTTTTTGCATTGCTGTATTCTGAGAGCTATAGCTTTTTTTGGCGGCTGGAGCTGTATGTGACTTTTCAATCACGTTTTATACCACTTTTTTGTCAGCTGTATAATGAAAAGACAGTTTTGCTATGCTTTTTAATATTTTTTTTTTACGGGGTTCACTGAAGGAGTTAACTAGTGTGACAGTTTTATAGAGCAGGTTGTTAGGGATTCCGCAGTACCAAATATATTTGTGTAAAAAAAAAAATATATGATAATTAGTTACCAGTAACTGGATTTTCCAGACCATGACAGCACCATATGTGAGAGAGTGTATGCGCAACAGGAAACATTTCTGAATATCAAAGTAGTGGCCCTTTATCGGGCTCCTTTACCCACCGGACTGACGTTTGCGGTGATAACTACCGGCTCTTCAGCGTTCCCAGGAACCCTTTTCCCCAGATTCAGTTTGTCTCGTCACCAATCCAGTGATCTTAGGACTTTTTGTGATAGCTGGAACGTGTGTTCTAAGTCCAGCTCTGAATGGAGAAAACCTGTCCCTGAATGCTTCTTGTGTGGAACTGAGGCCACTAGATCGCGGGTATCATAGACGTTAGGGACCCTAATAAAGACATTGCTAGTCTTAGTAACATTTCTGACCACCTTTGAGCTGATAGCATTTTCTGTTTTATTTTTAATATTTTTTCCAGTGAGAGAAAGCAATACTGCCCCACTGAGTCCAAACTGATGCCCAAAAATAACTGAATCTGAGCAGGGTCTTTCCTTGACTTTGCCTCACTTATCAACCATCCTAGTTCTGAGAGGACTGAGGACTGACGGCTGCTGAACAATCCCTTTCTGACCTACCCACAACCAAAAATTTGTCAAGGTATGGGACTATTAAAATGTCTCTTTTTTTTTTTTTTTTTTTTTTAAATAGGATGCCATCTCCACCACAATTTTGGTGAATACTCTTGGAGCTATTGAAATGTTAAATGGGAAGCACTGGTATTGAAGTGAGTCAATTTCACCTCGATTCTCACTGCCAGCCTCATATTTTTGGAGGTCTTTGTGGATCAGGACATAGTAGTATGCGTCCGTCAGGTCTATTAATGCCATCTAACAAAAGTAGTCCCACTGCTGACTTGAGGGTCTCCATCATAAATCTTTCCACTTCCATGTAGTAATTCAGAGATCTTAGATTGAAGATGGTCATGAAGGACTCATCGGGTGTTTTTTATTAGAAATAGGTTGAAGTAAAACCCGGTTCCCATTTCTAACTCCGGCACCCTGATCAATACCTTTTTCCCTAATAATGAAAGGACTTCCTACTCTAGAACCCTCTGATTTTTGGGGCTACTCGGGAAGTTATTACTCATTGAGGCGGGAGGGAAGAAAAAGTTAGCCTTAGACCAAGGGATATGGTTTTTAACATCCAAACAGAGCAGAGGCAGGAACATCAGCCCACTGGGGATAAACTTGCTTCAGTCTTCCTCCCACCAGAGACCTGGTGTCATTGCCCCTTGGGAAATCCCTTATAGGAGGGTCTGTTGAACAAAAAACCCTTGTTTTGGACCTTATCTCTTCCCCAAGGGCACCCCCTAATATTGCTCTCCTTTTGGCCCTACCTTCCTCCCTGAGGTCTGAAAGGAATCTCTGAACCTGTATCCAGAGGGGGAACACACACGTTTCTTGTCTCCTGCCTTCTCTAGGATGTCGTCTTGGGCTGATCCAAACAGAGTCTCCTTGGCATGGTACTGCGCATACTTTCACTTTGGACTGAAAATCAGCATTCCAGTTCTTTAGCCATAACACACGCCTACTGGAGTTGGAAAGGGTACAAGCACAAGCGGCTAACCTTACCCCATCTACCGAGGCATCGGACCTTACCTCATCTAACGAGGCATCGGCCAAGAAGTTTGCTGTAAGCTCTCCCTGGGGTGTGATGGCGAATGCGGCTCTGCTTTCTGAATCGTGAAGTGTCCGCAGTGTCACTGCTCCAGATGCCGCACATAGAGACAGACCCTGGCCAGGACCCAAAACCTTCTCAGCAACCCCTGGAACTGGCAGGCCAATTGGGGCCCAGGGAACCTCCTAGTTCATGCGATGTCAGGCATGGGGGAAGGGAACCGCCTCATGTGACCAGTGCAGCCCCTGTGACACCTGGATCCCCAGGACCTCCTGGCCCGCCGAGAGCCAATCCTCAGGAGAAGTTTTCCCAAATAAACTCCGGTATCCTCTTCCAGGAACAGGAAACCACACTGGGGATTTGGAGAGGTGCCGCCCCTTTTATTTTTAGAAAGGTTTCCTGTTCCTGGGGTTGGATACACTCTCTCATGTTTGGTGCTGTCATGGGAAGGAAAAAATACAAAAAACTATATATTGGGAGAAAAAAAAATGTTGATTTGTTTTTATTTCTGTTTTTGTTTTATTATATATATTTTAACTTTTTTTTTTACTTTTTACTTTCACTGCTCTGATCGCAGATGCACTGTATTGCAATGACAGATCATTGCTGTACACTGCAGGTATCACCGCTGCACTGTGAGAAGCTTCAGGGATTATGCTGCAGGCATGATCACTGAGGTTTTCCATAGTCTGGTCACCCGGAGGTCGTTATGACGATCTCAGGTCACCATGGCGACAATCAGGCCCTCACAATTACATTGCGGGGGCACTCATCAGATGGGAGAGGGAAAACAATCCCTCCCCAAACCCCTAAATGCCACTATATCGTTTGCGGCATTTATGAGTTTAAACAGCCAAGGACGGTGCAGGCACTATCTCTAGCTGTGGGGGGCGGAGCTCGGCTGTTGGAAAAGCAGAGTCCCTGGCAATTGCGCCAGGCACAGCTCGTTCACCCCCAGCAATCGCCATGACATACCTATATGTTCTTGGTCAAGAACAACTTCCCTCTCATGATGTATAGTTACATCAATGGTCGTGAAGGAGTTAAACTATTGATTATTCCAACCAATATCGGCAAATTTTACTCTAATGTGTATGGGAGCCTTTAGTATAAAATTAATTCCTCCACCATAGAGGAATGTGTGCTGCAGAGCAGACCATTATGATGATGCAATAAAAGATGCTACAGTAACCGTATAATATGACTATAAATATACTGTGAGGTAATAAGCAGCAAATTTTCCATTTATTAAATCTGCACAGAAAAGTCACTGTATTTTTTACATACCTCTAGTCTCAGGGACTGGAAGTGAGTGGACGTGACCAACCGGAAACAGTGGACGGGAGCAGAGATAGTGGGCATGACCGGCCGGACTTAATAAACAATTTTTAAGTCCACATAGTCATGGAGTTCTATACAATAGAAACAGTGGTATGGGTGATGCAGCCGGGGGGGTAGGGTTGGGGGGGGGCGCGAAGCCCCCCTTGCATAAAGTGGAATACTTGCGACTTAGTTGGTCGGTGTGATGCTCGTCTTGGTGGGCATAGCCTGGCATGCAACCCATGACAAGCTTTCATTAAGCAGGAGGTGGCTTGGCCCCAGAGTCCCACTTCTATTTTGAGAACTCCAAGACTACATGGACTTAAAAAATGTTAGCTAAGTCCGGCGGTCGGTCATGCCCACTATCTCCGCTCCAGCCTACTAATTCTGGCAGGTCACGCCCACTCACTTCTGGTGTCCGATACTCCAAGTCGACTGTATCTTTTACCTAGTATATGCCTTACGTTTATTTGAATTTTTTTTTACATTTTATCACCTTCTTCATATAGTAATCTTAGCCAACATCTTGTAGTAATGTGCCCATGGTTGCAGTAATGTCACCATCCGTGTCCCCTGTAGTAAGGTGCTCATGCTTGTGGTATTGTGCCCAGTAGTATTCTGCCCATCCTTCTGGTATGTGCTCAGTAGTATAGTACCCTGTAGTATTGTGCCCATCCTTGTGCCCTGTAGTATTGTGCCCAGTAATATTGTGCCCATCCTTGTACCTTGTAGTATTGTGCCCATCCTTGTAGTATTGTGGCCATCCCTGTAGTATTGTGCCCATCCTTGTAGTATTGTGCTCTGTAGTATTGTGCCCATCCTTGTAATTGTACCCTGTAGTATTGTGCCCATCCTTGTAGTATTGTGGCCATCCCTGTAGTATTGTGCTCTGTAGTATTGTAGCCATCCTTGTAGTATTGTGCCCTGTAATATTCAGCTTATCTTTGTAGTATTGTGCTCTGTAGTATTGTGGCCATCCCTGTAGTATTGTGCCCTGTAATATTCAGCTTATCTTTGTAGTATTGTGCTCTGTAGTATTGTGGCCATCCCTGTAGTATTGTGCCCTGTAATATTCAGCTTATCTTTGTAGTATTGTGTTCTGTAGTATTGTGGCCATCCCTGTAGTATTGTGGCCATCCCTGTAGTATTCTGCTCATCCTTGTAGTATTCTGCTCTGTAGTATTGTGGCCATCCCTGTAGTATTCTGCCCATCCTTGTAGTATTGTGCTCTGTAGTATTGTGGCCATCCCTATAGTATTCTGCCCATTGTTTAATAATACGCAAAAAAAATAAAATCTCCTCACCTTTCCTCTGTTCCCTCTTATCAGGCTCCGAGCCCACGATCAGTATTTGCAGAGTTTTGGATGCAGCATGCTTCAGCTGCGTCCAAAACCCTGCTATGTACAGTACAAGCATAGTGGATAGGATTTCTAAAAACCCTATGCCTGCTGTGCGTGTACGGCCAGCAGTGAAAATGGACCTGCGGTGCGGCTTGCAGAGGCCGCAGCATGTAAATTTATGCTGCGGAGTCAGAAGTGTCCTCCCTAGGCAAAACACAGCGAGGAGACCGCAGCGCTCCAAACCCTCATCGCGGGCACAGGCAGCTGTGGTCTCCTAAGGAGGAGACTTGCAGCCCTGCAGGTCAGGACCCGCCACGTCCAGGACGCAGCGGGTCCTGATCTTGAGCACGTACCTTACCTGCTTGTTGCAGCCTGTGATGATCGCGGCCCACAGACCCAGTGACGATCGTGGCTCTATGCTGATGGTCAGCGCTGGCAGGACTTTACTGCATTTGAATCAATTTGTGGTGCCGCGCAGAGGAGCTGTGTCTGGACTATACCAATGGCTGCGGCCTGCCAATCAGATGCAAGGAAGTGACATTGCTGTATGACGTCACCTCCTTGCATGTAATTGCCAGGCAGCAGCAACTGGAATAGAGCTGACAGCTCCTCTGCGCAGCACCGCAAATGGATTCAAATGCAGTAAAGTCCTGCTGGTGCCGACCCCCAGCATAGAGCCGTGATTGTCACGGGATCTGCGGGCCAGCAGCCAAAGGGGCCTCATGTGGCCCGCGTGTTTGAGACCTCTGTTTTAAGGCATTTTTATTACTTTTTGAAAATTCAGAAGTTTACAGACATTTCATTAGTATTTGGTAAAATTGCCCTTAAATTGTATAACTTGGGTCAAAAGTTTTAGATCTCCTACCACAAGCTTCTCACAATAGTTGGTAGGAATGTGGGCCCATTCCTCCTGTGAGAACTGGTGTAACTGAGCCATGTTTGGTTACCTTGCTTACACCGGCCTTTTCAGCTTTGCTCATAAATTTTCAATAGGATTGAGATAATATAGAATATTTATTCACTTATATAGCGCAATTAATTCCATAGTGCTTTACATACATCAGCAATCAGGCCTTTGTGATGGCCGCTCCATAACATTGCCTTTGTTATCCTTAAGCCACTTTGTAACCAGTTTGGCAGTAGCTTCGGGTCATTGTCCATTTGGAAGATCCATTTCCGTCCAAGCTTTAAGTTCCTGGCTGATGTCTTCAGAAGTTGCATCTGTGTTGCCACATAATCTTTCCTCATGATGCCATCTATTTTGTGAAGTGCACCAGTCTCTCCTACAGCAAAACAACCCCCAATATGATGCTGCCACCCCCATGTTTCACAATTGGGATGGTGTTCTTAGGCTTCAAAGCTTTTCCCTTTTTCCTCCAAATGTAGCGATGGTTATTATGGCCAAAGAGTTCAATTTTAGTTTCATCTGACCACAGGGCATGTCTCCAAAATGTACTGTTTTTGTTCCTTTGTGCATTTGCAAACATTAATCTGT
Source organism: Anomaloglossus baeobatrachus (assembly GCF_048569485.1). Taxonomy (NCBI): domain Eukaryota; kingdom Metazoa; phylum Chordata; class Amphibia; order Anura; family Aromobatidae; genus Anomaloglossus; species Anomaloglossus baeobatrachus. The sequence continues at coordinate 114,427 of NW_027441981.1, read as the reverse complement.
CTTTCTTATGTTTTTTTTGAGTAATGGCTTTTTCCTGGCAGAGTGGCTTTTCAGCCCATGTTGATACAGTACCGTATTTTTCGGACTATAAGATGCACCGGACCATAAGACGCACCCTGGTTTTAGAGGAGGAAAATAGGAAAATAAAATTTTAAGCAAGAAATGTGGTCATGACACACTGTTATGGGGCGAGGATCTGCTGTTGACACTGTTACGGGGTTAATGTCCCCAAATTCTCTACTAAGGTACCCCAACCTGGTAATGATTAGAGTTGAGCGATGTCCGAGTCGAATGGTTCTCCAATTTCATGTTCGAGTGATTTTGGGGGGGTGTTCGAGTCGTTCGACGAACTCGAACGATTTGCTAAAAGTTCGGCAGTTCGAGTTAGGGGCACTTTGCACACTGCGACATCGCAGGTGCGATGTCGGTGGGGTCAAATTGAAAGTTACGCACATCCAGCATCGCATGCGACATCGCAGTGTGTAAAGTCTAGATGATACGATTAACGAGCGCAAAAGCGTCGTAATCGTATCATCGGTGCAGCGTCGGCGTAATTCATAATTACGCTGATGCGACGGTCCGATGTTGTTCCTCGCTCCTGCGGCAGCACACATCGCTGTGTGTGAAGCCGCAGGAGCGAGGAACATCTCCTACCGGCGTCACCGCGGCTTCCGTAGGATATGCGGAAGGAAGGAGGTGGGCAGGATGTTTACATCCTGCTCATCTCCGCCCCTCCGCTCCGATTGGCCGCCTGCCGTGTGACGTCGCAGTGACGCCGCACGACCCGCCCCCTTAACAAGGAGGCGGGTCGCCGGCCACAGGGACGTCGCACGGCAGGTGAGTGTGTGTGTGAAGCTGGCGTAGCGTTAATTTTCGCTACGCCAGCTATCACCACATATCGCTGCTGCGACGGGGGCGGGGACTATCGCACTCGGCATCGCAGCATCGGCCTGCGATGTCGCAGTGTGCAAAGTGCCCCTTACATTCGAGAACGGTTTGATCACCAAAAGCGTGGCTTTTCACACTAAGTACGTGCGCACGTTGCGTATCTGCATGCGTCCTGCGTCCCCAGCACAATCCATCTTTCCTACTCACCAATCACGGGCGCCTTGTTGCACGGCTGTCACAAATCCCTGGCGGCTTTTCCTCTTTTGAAAATGGCTGCTGCTTCATTATTCAATCAGGTATTCCGTGTCTTCCCCGCCCACCGGCGCCCATGATTGGTTGCAGTCAGACACGCCCCCACGATGAGTGACAGCTGTCTCACTACAACCAATCACATCCGCTGGTGGGCGGGTCTATATCGTGCAGTAAAATAAAGAATTAATTAAAAAAAAAAAAGGCAGTTCCCATCAATTTTGATACCAGCCAGGATAAAGCCACACGGCTGGAGGCTGGTATTGTCAGGATGGAGAGCGCCACGTTATGGGGAGCCCACCACCCTTACAATATCACCAAGCAGCCGCCTGGAATTGCCGCATCCATTAGATGTGACAGTTCCGGGACTCTACCCCGCTGATCCCGAATTGCCCTGGTGCAATCCTGCATACAGTCCTGGATGGAGTATGCTGAGCCTTGTAGTTCTGCAGCTGCTGTCTGCTGTCTGTCTGTATGGAGGAGAGCAAATAGCAGCTGCAGAACTACAAGGCTCAGCATCATCCATCCAGTACTGTATGCTGGAGGGAGAGGCAGGGGGAGCAGAACTACAAGGCTCAGCATGCTCCATTCACTAGTGTATTCAGGAGAGCAGACAGCAGCTGCAGAACGACAAGGCTCAGCATATTCCATCCAGGACTGTATGCAGGAGTTTCTTGCCCCCCCAAAAAGGACATTTTTGTGTACTCACCATAAAATGTCTTTCTTGGAGCCTTTCATTGGGGGACACAGACAGTGGGTTATATGGTGTCTCCAGGGGAGGCTTGACACTAGGTTTAAAAAAGAGTTAGCTCCTCCTCCCACAGCATATAACCCCAGCTAGGCGGGAACTAGCTCAGTTTGGTGTAAAAGCAGTAGGAAAAGGATAACCAAAACCACAAGGGCGGGAGCTGTGTCCCCCAATGAAAGGCTCCAAGAAAGACATTTTACGGTGAGTACACAAAAATGTCCTTTCCTTTCTCGCCTTTTCATTGGGGGACACAGACAGTGGGACGTCCAAAAGCAGTCCCTGGGTGGGAACTGAACTATTAACAGTGTATAGCATCAGACTAATAGCTGACTAACAACTGCAACTGCAGTGAACTCATATCAAAACACTGTCAAGAACTGAGCAGTGGCCACTTATAAATGGGCCACTGCCGCCTGAAGGACTTGTCTTCCAAGAGCAGCATCCGCGGAGGCATGCGTATGCACTCTGTAGAATTTTGTGAACGTGTGCACACTGGACCAGGTAGCGGCCTTGCAAAGTTGGGCCGCCGAAGCCTGATGGCGGATAGCCCAGGAGGCACCCACTGCTCGTGTAGAGTGGGCCCACACAGATTGAGAAGGAATGGCACCTCGTGCTTTGTATGCCTCACAGATGGCAGTCCTGATCCATCGAGAAATCGTGGATTTAGACGCCGGGTTGCCCTTTTTGTGTCCTACTGGGAGGACGAAGAGAATGTGTCGCCCGGGGACCAGGGGGTACTCAGATCCGGGCCACGGGGTCACTTCTGTGGGTATCACGGTGGCGTGACCCGGTCTGTGATCCCAGGCTCCACAGTAAAAGGGGATTTGGTAAGGGAGATTGTCCGTGACGCCACCCACGGTTGAGGTGATTGTGGACACCACCGCTGCTCTTTATGGGGATCCCGGGAGCGGTGACAGGGAGCAGCTTAGTTGTTATTTCTCCCCTCCGTGGGTAGGGGGTTGGTTGTCCCGGGGCCCGGTGATGGGGTAAGCAGGGAGCAGGGCGCAGTGCTGCGGTGTGGTGCCCGAGGGCACGGGCGTACTCACAAGTATTCCACACAGAGTCACTGGTAAAATAGGAATTGCCGGTGTCCGCAGCCTTCGGTACGGGGTGTTAGTGTCCCACACACGGTGCAGCAGCTCCTGTTGTTCTACCCCTGCAGCCAGGTGCCTTTCTCTCCACTCTCTTCCTCCTTCTCCTCAGCCGGGAACGGGGAATACACTCCCCTGCAGTGATCCGGGTCACCCAGGTACCGGGGGCCACTACCCTGCCCGGCTACCTCTGGCCCCTTCCTCACTCACAGCCTGTCCCGGCCCTCTCGGAGCACGCTTCACTTTTCAGCCTGGGAGCTACAACTCCATGCTTCTCTTCTCTCTGTCTCTCCAAACACTCTGCTCCAGCCCCTCCCCTCTGCTCTGCTTTTCTCTTACCCTGGGGGCTGTGGTTTGTCCTGCTGCATCGGTGTGGGATCAGATTACCAAGGAGGATTAACTCTTTCTGTGACAACCTGGCTTTGCCAGGGCGTCACACACCCCCTTGGTAAAACACGGCCCGTCCTCGGGCCGTCTAGGCACCAACATTTATAAAAACTGGAAAAAGGATAAATAAACACATTACAATCATACATCTTCCCACATCGGGAGGTACGTTTTCTAAAACTTTAACCTGTTCTGCCACCCCGCACCTGCGGAGCAGATGGCCTCCTCCTGAACCTGAGGGCGTTCAACAGGGGTGACAGTCCATAAAACAGTCAACTTTTTAACTTGTGGGTAGCCGTCCATGCTCCGCTACCACTGCTGCTGCCGCCACTCCCAGTACGGGGCACGGGTTCCGTGCTCTGCCTCCTGCTCAGAAGCCAGGCCCACCTGGATGCCCTCGGCGCCGGCTACAACCGGCCTCGCTAACTGCCGAGGGCTCCATCTCTCACTGGCCTGCTCCTCCTCTCTGCAGGTGCACTCCGGCTGCTCCACAGCCGTGACGGGGTACCTGGGCGCGGCTGGCGCCACATATGGGGCAGACTTCCAATCGGGTGCCACCTCCGTTGCGGCCGGGCGGACTGCCGGAGCCGACGTCATCACCGTGGCGGCTGAGCGGACTGCCGGAGCCGGGTAAGATGTCATCGGGGTCGCGGCTACTGCTTGTCCAGGAACGGAATTAGGCAAAGTCCTGGCGTCCCTGCCTTTACAGTCCCGGTCACATGAACTGCAGTTCCTTCCTACTGCTCCCCCTTGGTACTCGGGAGCAGTCCTTCTAGCAACTTTTAAAGTTTCTCTTTCGCTTCCGGTCCTCCGGAGCTTCACTTCCGCCCGCGTTCTGAGGGGGCGGAGCCTCTTTTTCGCGCCCACCGCTTGGGGAAGAAGGCGCTGGGCGGGAAATTTTCGCGCCCAAAATGGCGGCAAAGATGGCGACTTTCAAAATTTTTGCAGCGGATCACCGCTGACAGTCCAGAATAAGGCGCACTTCCTCCAGGAAACTGGATGGGTTCGATCCTGTTCGTGACGCCAAATGTGTCACCCGGGGACCAGGGGGTACTCAGATCCGGGCCACGGGGTCACTTCTGTGGGTATCACGGTGGCGTGACCCGGTCTGTGATCCCAGGCTCCACAGTAAAAGGGGATTTGGTAAGGGAGATTGTCCGTGACGCCACCCACGGTTGTGGTGATTGTGGACACCACCGCTGCTCTTTATGGGGATCCCGGGAGCGGTGACAGGGAGCAGCTTAGTTGTTATTTCTCCCCTCCGTGGGTAGGGGGTTGGTTGTCCCGGGGCCCGGTGATGGGGTAAGCAGGGAGCAGGGCGCAGTGCTGCGGTGCGGTGCCCGAGGGCACGGGCGTACTCACAAGTATTCCACGCAGAGTCACTGGTAAACTAGGAATTGCCGGTGTCTGCAGCCTTCGGTACGGGGTGTTAGTGTCCCACACACGGTGCAGCAGCTCCTGTTGTTCTTTCCCTGCAGCCAGGTGCCTTTCTCTCCACTCTCTTCCTCCTTCTCCTCAGCCGGGAATGGGGAATACACTCCCCTGCAGTGATCCGGGTCACCCAGGTACCGGGGGGCCACTACCCTGCCCGGCTACCTCTGGCCCCTTCCTCACTCACAGCCTGTCCCGGCCCTCTCGGAGCACACTTCACTTTTCAGCCTGGGAGCTACAACTCCAGGCTTCTCTTCTCTCTGTCTCTCCAAACACTCTGCTCCAGCCCCTCCCCTCTGCTCTGCTTTTCTCTTACCCTGGGGGCTGTGGTTTGTCCTGCTGCATCGGTGTGGGATCAGATTACCAAGGAGAATTAACTCTTTCTGTGACAACCTGGCTTTGCCAGGGCGTTACAAGGGCATCGGACTTGCGCAACGGCGCTGTTCTGGAAATGTAGGTCCGCAGAGCCCTGACAAGATCGAGAGTGTGAAGGGCTTTTTCAAAGGAGTGGACCGGGGCTGGGCAGAATGACGGCAACACAATGTTCTTGTTCAGGTGGAAAGAGGATACGACCTTCGGAAGGAAGGCGAGGGAAGGCCGAAGGACCACCTTATCATGATGGAATACCAGATAAGGTGAGCGACAGGAAAGAGCTGCCAGTTCGGACACTCGCCTGATAGAGGTAATAGCGACTAAAAAGGCCACTTTCCAAGATAGTCGCTGAAGAGAGATTTCTCTCAGAGGTTCGAAAGGAGGAAGCTGAAGAGCTCCCAGAACCAGATTCAGATCCCAGGGATCTAAGGGGTGGCGATAAGGAGGGACCAAATGCGCTACCCCTTGAAGAAAGGTACGGACCTGAGGGCGAGAAGCCAGCTGCTTCTGGAAAAAAAACGAAAAGGCAGAAACTTGTCCTTTAAGGGTACTGAGAGCAAGACCCGAGTCCAGACCGTCTTGCAGAAAAGCAAGAACAGTAGGGATTGAAAAGGTCAGGGGCGACCAATTATGACGGTCACACCAGGAAAGATAGGTCTTCCAGGTCCTGTGGTAAATGCTGGTGGAGGAAGGCTTCCGAGCATTAAGCATGGTATGAACTACCCTGGAAGAAAGACCCGATTTGGCTAGAATCAGGGACTCAAGCGCCACGCCGTCAAATGCAGCTGTGCTGTATTCTGGTGGAATATTGGACCTTGCGACAGAAGATCCAGGCGGTCGGGAAGACGCCAGGGACTGTCGCTGAGAAGTTGGAGGAGCTCTGGGTACCAGGCTCTCCTGGGCCAGTCCGGGGCCACGAGGATCACCGGGATTCCCTCCGCTTTGATTTTCTTGATTACTCTCGGAATGAGAGGAAACGGAGGGAAGATGTAGGGCAGGCGAAACTGTGACCATGGAAAGACTAGGGCGTTGGAGCCGAGCGCTAGCGGGTCTCTCGACCGAGATATGAAGGGACGTATTTTGGCATTCATTCGAGACGGCATGAGGTCCACATCCGGGAGTCCCCAGCGAAGAGTGATCTGATGGAACACTTCTTCGTGGAGGGACCATTCCCCTGCCGCTAGCCCTTGCCTGCTGAGAAAATCTGCGGCCCAGTTGTCTACCCCTGGGATATGGACGGCTGAAATAATGGGGATGTGCTTCTCTGCCCAAAGAAGAATCCTGGATACCTCCCCCATCGCTGCCTTGCTGCGAGTTCCTCCCTGACGGTTGATGTAATCCACGGCCGTGGCATTGTCTGACTGGATCTGAACAGGGAGGCCCAATAGTAGGGGTTGAAAATTCTGAAGGGCCAAAAATATGTCTCTGATCTCCAGAACATTGATGTGCAGGGAGCGCTCGGAAGGAGACCAGCGTCCGTGAACAGTGTGGTGGAGAAACACCGCCCCCCAGCCTATCAGGCTGGCATCCGTCGTGACTACTTGCCAGTGGACCGGGCGGAAGGACTTCCCTTGAGATAGGGATGAGGCTTGAGTCCACCAGACGAGGGAGCTGAGCGCAACCCGAGATAGGCGGACTGACCGGTCCAGGGAAGCTGGATTCTTGTCCCAGGAGGATAGAAGATGCAGTTGTAGAGGGCGCAGATGGAATTGGGCAAAGGACACGGCTTCTATGACCGCCACCATCTTGCCTAACACTCTCATTCCATTCCGAAGGGATGTGTGACGGCGAGAGCGGAGGGATTGAGCGGCCCGGATCAGGGAAGACTTATTGTCTTCTAGAAGAAAAACCCGGGACTGGGCCGTGTCTATCAGCATACCTAGAAAGGTGATGCGCTGATGAGGAATTAGGGATGACTTGTTGAAGTTGATAAGCCACCCTAGCCTTGACAGCGTGTCTAGGCAAATCTGCACGCTTTCTGAGCAAACGTGAGGAGAGCTCCCTTTGACAAGAAGTTCCAAATAGGGAACAACCAGGATGCCTCTGGGGTGTAAAATGGACATGACGGCCGCCATGACCTTTGTGAAGACCCGAGGTGCAGTGGCCAGCCCAAAGGGGAGGGCCCTGAATTGGAAGTGACGGTGTCCTACGGCAAAGCGAAGGAACCGTTGATGAGAGACACATATGGGGATGTGTAAATAAGCATCTTGAACGTCTATGGAAGCTAGGAATTCTCCAGGTTCCATGGCGGCTAGTACTGCTCTCAATGATTCCATTCGGAAAGTTTGAATCCGTACGAATTTGTTTAGCCGTTTGAGGTCCAAGATAGGGCGGACAGAGCCATCTTTTTTGGCAATGACAAAAAGGTTTGAATAGAAACCTTTGCCGCGCTGTTCCAGGGTTACTGGAATGATAACGTTTGCTTTCTGTAAAGAGACTATGGCCTGAAATAAGGCCTGGCTTTGTGTTTCAGACTTTGGAAGACGAGAACGCAGAAACCTGTTGTCCGGCAGGGAAAAGAAATCGATCTTGTAACCTGAGGTGACGATTTCTCGAATCCAAGCATCGTGAGTGTGGTCTAGCCAGATATCCCGGAAAAGCAGAAGCCGCCCTCCCACAGGAGTCGGATCTGCGGGATACCTGGCGTCATGCTGAGGGGGCCTGTACAGTGCGAGGTCCTTTGGGTTTAGGTTGCTTGGAGTAGGAACGCCAAGAAGAGCCCCTTGAGGGACCGGATCCTCGATCTGAGTGTTGTGACGGTCCGTGGGCCGATGGTTTTTGTGGGGCAGACCGAAAGGACTGCCTGCGCCAAGAAGACTTTTTGAAATTTCTGGCTACAGGTCGCTTTTGTGGTAGAATGGTACTTTTACCACCTGTCGCCTCAGATATGAGCTTGTCCAGGGATTCACCAAATAGACGAAGACCCTGGAAGGGAAGTGTGGACAGGAACTTCTTGGAGGCACTGTCCGCATTCCATATTTTTAGCCACAGAACCCTGCGGGCGAAGACAGCATTGGCTGCCGTTAGGGCTGACCAGCTAGCTGCAACTAGGGAGCCGTGAAGCAAATAATTAGAGGCGAGAGAGAACAAATCAAGAATCTCAAGAGCCTCCGGAGGAATATTGCAAGGGCGAAGCAACTTGCGGAGGTTCCTACTCCACACGCTCATAGCTTTTGCCACCCATGTCATGGCAAACAGGGGGCGCAGAGAGGAGCCCGAAGCCTGGAAAATAGATTTGACCGCAGCCTCAACTGCGCGGTCGGACGAGTCCTTGAGAGACGCGTTGTCTGAAACAGACATAACCGTGTGTTTAGCCAGTCTGGATACTGGCGGATCCACAACGGGGGGTACCAACCAGGGCTTAACCATTTCCGGAGGAAAGGGATAAGCGAATGAAGAGCAGGATTTTTTGTTAAACCTCCTATCAGGGTGATCCCACCGTTTAGATATGATTTGATGAAAAATCGGATCCTGGGCAAAGGACTTAGGAGGCTTCTTGGCTCGCTTGATTGCCGACTGAGAAGTCGGGTCCGAGGGCTGATCAGAAATCGACAGAGAGTGATTGACAGCCGCTATTAAAGTGTCTTCCATATGCCTAGACTCAGAAGGGACATCTGAATCAGAGTCAGAGTCTCAGGAATCGTGACTACTAAAGGTCACGGAGTCTGAGTCAGACTGACCATCGTGTGAGTCAGACGAGGCGGAGCGGTCGCAATGGCGCCTTTTGGAGACAGCCTTTTTACGTACTGGGGATGATACCCCAGACGAAGGCGGGCTTCTCTGGGGGAGCTGAGCCGGGGGGAGGCTGTGGGAGCCTGTGGAAGGCTGGGATATCTGAGCGGTCAGGTCATCTAACCTTTTAGACATCAGAAGAGCCCATGCAGGGATAGCCTCATCAGACGGGGGTGCTGCCTGAATGGCGGCCGGGGCCGAACCCACAGATTGCACGACCCCCTGGTCCGGCAACGTCTGTTGTGATATTGTAGTAGGGGCATCGCAGCCCCGGCATAGTGGATAGCTTCGACCATTTGGAAACAAGCTTCCACAGGTGGTACAAGCATAGTACCGGTCCATAGAGGATGCCTGGGAAGCTTTATCACCCTTGCGGTTTTTACGCATGTCAGCAACAAACGTACAATTATACTGTGAGCCTCTAGCAGTATTACACTACTGTGGGTGAGGAGCTAGTAGCAGTATTAAAAAGGGACTGCTATACAGAGCTGGTATATACCAATAGTAAAGCGGCATACACTGCCAAACAGTCAGTATATACCTGCAGGCACAGTCAGTATATACCACTAAAAGCTGATATACACCGCCAGCCAGCAGGCACACACCGCTAGAAGACAGCGATATACCGCTGAACAGAGCGGTATATAGTGCTGCAGAGTTGCAGAGCCAAGGAGGCGATCTCACCCGTGTCTGCTCCCCACGTGTAATGGCGTCCAGTGTTCTCTGGCAGCATGGAGGGGAGAGACGGCCCACTAGAGGGAGCGGCTTCTAGAGCAGTGGAGGGGGCGTTGCTAAGAATGCAGGCCGACGCCGGGAGCTAAATTAATGATGCTTCCCCGGGATCACGGCCTGCATCGCCCCACCGGCGCCTCCTCCGGCGGCAGTTGGATGCAGGGGACGGGTACACGTCGTCTCCCTACCTGCTCTTGCTCCGTCTGAAGACGCGTTGGTCCTGGGATGCGGAGATCTCGGGGACGCATCTTCGGCTCAAGGCTAGCAGATGCTCGGCTCTGCCTAACACTCTGGAGCTACCTCCGTGAGGTGCTTCCAGGGAGCCTGGAGGGGTACGCAGACCCGACCACTTGGGCGCGAGGAAAGACTGACGGCTTTTGCACGCCAGGTTTCCTCTGCCCGTACACGGGGGGAACGCGGGTGGCAAGGCACCCTAGTATTGCCCCTATCAAAAATAGAATGAATAAGAAAAGAAAAACAAAATAAAAAGTAAAAATAAGCTGGCCTGAGGCACCTCTGGTGGAGCTCAGTCCAGACATGTCAGCCTCCCTGCTGACACTATAAAAAAACTGAACTAGTTCCCGCTTAGCTGGGGATATATGCTGTGGGAGGAGGAGCTAACTCTTTTTTAAACCTAGTGTCAAGCCTCCCCTGGAGACACCATATAACCCACTGTCTGTGTCCCCCAATGAAAAGGCGAGAAAGGAAAAATGACGTGGGCTTCGCCATATTTTTGTATGCTAGCCAGGTACAGCAGGCAGGTACGGCTGCCCCCAACCCCCAGCTGCCTATTTGTACCCGGCTGAGAACCAAAAATATAGGGAAGACCTTTTTTTTTAATTATTTCACGAATTTCATGAAATAATTAAAAAAAAATATGAAGTGGGCTTCGCCCAATTTTTGTGTCCAGCCAGGTACAACTAGGCAGCTGGGGATAGGAATCCGTAGCACAGGTTGGCCCGAGCTTTCTAGGCCCCTCTGCTGCGAATTGCAGTCAGCAGCCGCCCCAGAAAATGGTGCTTTCATAGAAGCGCCATCATCTGGCGCTGTATCCAACTCTTCCAGCAGCCCTGAAGCCAGGTGGCATGCTGGGTAATAATGGGTTAATACTAGCTTTGTTTTACTAGCTAGTATTAAGCCATAGATTCTTAATGTCAGGCAAGTTTGACCCGGCCATTAAGAATCTCCAATAAAGGGTTAAAAAAAAAAAGACACCACACAGAGAAAAAATACTTTAATAGAAATAAATACACAGACACATTAGAGACTCCATGTTTATTACTCCCTGTCAGCCCTCCACGATCCTGCTCTTCTGTCTTCTTTCTCCTTCAACCCATGCAGCTCTGCTACATTAGACAGCACTGCATGGGAGGAAGACGCTGCTGCTCCTTGCAGTCTAATCACTCAGTGAGTGAGCAGAGGCTGCGGGCTGTAAGCGGTGACGTCACAGCTGCCACCGTTACTATAGCAACGACAATCTCCGATCACGTGATTCCCGGTGCCGCTATTTACCGGCTGTGGCAGCCAGTCCTTGCATGTAGGCCGACTCTGTAAAGAGCGCCCACATGCAGGAACGGGGAAGCCGACCATGTGCCAGAGCATTTTGCAGGTACACGGAGATGCTGGAACGAGCACCGCGTACCGGAGAGATGCACTGACAGGACCTAGCATGATGTCTAGCCATGTTACCAGTCTGTAGCCAATGAGATAATAGACACGTGACTGGTCACATGCTATTTTGACGTCATGGAAGATCCTATCATCAGTGCTGGTTACCGGGAGGACGCAGCGATTATCAGAAGGAAAAGCGGCGGGAGACAGAGTGCAGGACGCGTCACGGGGACCTGTAATTTTAATGACAATGTTTATTAACTGTATTTGTACATGTATAATGTGTTTTTATGTGTTTGCCTGCCATTGTTTTCAATGGGGTTCAAATTGGTTCGTCGAACGTTCGACGAACTTGTCCTCCGTTCGACGAACCGAACTCGAACTCTAGGGGGGTGGCTCATTTCTAGTAATGATCCTACTGCCTTGTATATACAGTATATGTCCCTAACCCTGGTATAGCCCACATCCTGCTATATACCGTCATCCTGGCATATGGCCGCATCCTGCTATATACTGGCATATGGCCGCATCCTGCTATATACCCCATCCTGGCATGTGGCCCCATCCTGCTATATACCTCCATCCTGCTACATACCTCCATCCTGCTATATACCGCCATCCTGCTTATATACCCCATCCTGCTCATATTGCCCCCATCCTGCTCATATACCCCAATCCTGCTCATATACTCCCATCTTGCTTATAAAGCCCCATCCTGCTTATAAACCCCCATCCTGCTCATATAACCCCCATCCTGCTCATAATATACCCCATCCTGCTCATAATATACCCCCATCCTGCTCATAATATACCCCCATCCTGCTCATAATATACCCCCATCCTGCTCATAATATACCCCCATCATGCTATATACCCTCATCCTGCTATATACCCCCATCCTGGTATACAGCCCGCATCCTGTGGCACATAAAAAGAAAAAATAAACGTTCAAACTCACCTTACCTAACTCCCTGCAGCATCGCTCCTCCTCCGTCTGTGTCAGTAGCAGCGCCGCTGGAGTGTGGAGCCGGCCACGATCCCTGCAGCACCGCGATGTCCTCCTGTCTGTGCCGGCGGTGGCTGCGTGTGGACACGTGCGCACAGCGATGACATCATTGCTGTGCGCACCGCTAGCCTCCACACAGCTGCCGCCGGCACAGACAGGAAGACATCGCGGTGCTGCAGGGATCGTGGCCGGTGAGTATACTGATTCACTACACCCCGCGCTGATGATGATGCGCGGGGAGCAGTGAATACAGCCGCATATGATCACTCTAGGCTGTAGTTGCCAGGGCCTATCATGCGGGCAGACTGTTTAATATGCGCCCATTTCCCGCCCATCACCCCGCCCACCAGTCAGCGCCGGCTTCAGCGCTGAGAGATGATGGGCGAGATGATGGGTGTGCATATTAAATGAGCGGGCCCACGTGGTCACGGCAGGCTGCTACAGCCTGCTCGTGCCCCCGATGACCCGTTCCACAGCAGCACCCTCATTCCCCGCAGCCCTACATTTAGACTATAAGACGCAACCCCCACTTTCCACCAACATTTGGGGGGAAAAAAGTGTGTTTTATAGTCCGAAAAATACGGTACTCGTTTCACTGTGGATAATTACACAATCTTACCAGCATGTTCACAAGGTCTTTTGCTTTTCTTCTTGGGTTGATATGCACATGTCTGTCCAAAGCATGTTCATCTTTGGTACACAGAACCTGTTCCCTTCCTCAGCGGAATGATGGCTGGACATTCCCATCTTGTTTGTACTTGCGTATAATTGTATGTGCAGATGAACGAGGCACCTTCAGGTATGTGGAAATTGCACCCAAGGATGAACCAGACTTCTGCAAGTCCATAATTCTCTTCCTGAGATCCTGGTTGATTTCTTTTGACTTTCCCATCATGCTACACAAAGAAGCAGTGTGTTTCAGGTGTATATGAATATACATCCACAGATGTGTCTCTAATTAACTCAGATGTTGCCAATAAACCAGAAATAATAAATCAGACGCTTCCAAAGACATGACATCATCATATGGGTTGTCCCATATTGTTTAAAGTAAGGAAGGACCCCGGCACACAGTACAAGAGAAATTGGACAATCCAGGTATGGTATGCTTGGATGATTTTTATTTTCACAATTAAACGGTACTGCCCGACGTGTCGGCTCGCACAAGAGCCTTCATCAGGGACAGATAAGTACTGGGACATGCATGATACAAAAAAGAAAAAACAAGAAATGATTTACAATTACATCATGACAAGGCATCAAGTGTCAAAAAATGAGAAAACAACATATTACCTATTGGGGAGATGTGAAAGGAAGGGGAAGGTGTCGCAATGTGAATGTTAAGAAGTGGTGAGGATATATACAGCCGTATAAGATGTGAGTAGAATAAGAGAATTGTAAATTAAGAAAGGAAGGGGAGAGGAAAGATGGGGAAAGAAAAGGAAGAGAGGAAAAAAAGGGGGGAAAGGAGGGGGAAGAAACGGAAGAAGAGAAAGAAGGAAGGGAGAACAGGAAGGCTCAAGGGAAAAAATGAGCAAGAGGGGAAAGGGGAGGGATCTGAGAGACATACCCGTATTTATGAAGTTCAGGGAAAAGTTCCTAGTAGCACCTTGGAGGCCAGAAAGTTAAAGTGAAGTCTGAGAAAGGAAAGAGATATATAATATACAGAGGACTATAGCTGGTAAGGGCGGAAAAATGTCAATAAGGATAGAGCATGGTATAACTTACATGTGAGTAGTCAAGGAGAACACTTTGGAATGGAAGAATATATGTTACTGTGAAAAAAGGGGAGAGGGAGGAGGAGAAGTGATAGTTCATGAGGAATAGGTAATTGGAATAAAGAGCTGATATAATAGCAAAGAGAACAGGGCATAAATATTGGATACATACCAGTAGAATACTGTCATATAGTGTAGATAGGGCTCACATAGGTAGATGAAGAGATGGATAGATGCTGCTTTATGAATAACAAAGGTGATAATCTGTGATGATGTGGTGGAGAAATTGAAACATAGATAGGTCTGTTATAAGGGATAAATACCAATAAGTGGCGACCTGAGTATATGTAGTATGATAACCAATCATACGTGGTATGTTAGGTAAACCACACAATGCGTGAGGACTTGTTGTACTGGAATAGAGAAATAGCCTAAGTAAGAGGATGTGTGACTAATGTTGGGAAAAGGGAAAAAGAAGAACATACCTAATGGTGAGAGCACCAGAGAAATGCCTGCAATAACATAAGGACATTGTGTTATAAAAACGGCAAGACCAGAAGCAGAGCTTGTAGTGTAGCAGCAGGAAGACATCTTACCTATCGCAGCATAGTGGAGGTGAATATGTGGAGGGAGCCCAGGGACAGGGTAGAGAGAGGGACTATATATACTGGCCGGATGTAAACCATTGGTGGCAGCGGAGGATACACTATGCTGCGATAGGTAAGATGTCTTCCTGCTGCTACACTACGAGCTCTGCTTCTGGTCTTGCCGTTTTTATAAAGGTGCAGGAGAAAGGTGGAAACCACCAACCTGTTAAGGGAGAAGCTGCAGCCGGCTGCAGGCACTGTTCATCACCTCGTTTGGTTTACCAGAGACTCCAGTGTACTGTGTCATAGTGAGTACACCAGTGCCTTCGGGCCGCGCACCGCGCCGTACCACACCAGCACCCAGCACGCGCCCATCTCCATCGCCTCAGCACCTTCCCTCGGGCCCCCGGGACCATCACTCCCCTACTCACAGAGGGGTCAACACCAAGCTGCGCAACACCGTCCCCGGGAGGCCTAGTCAATGGCAGTGGTGGTGTCCATCCCTTCACCACAACCCGTGAGCGGCGTCACAAACTTAAATCCCCTATCAACCACCGCGGCCCCAGCCGTGGAACTCCCCACCGAAGTCCCCACGTGTAGCGCCAACCCCCTTGCAGAGCGACGTGACCCCCTGGTCCGTGAGGAGCTCGAGCCACCCACCGTACGAGCACGGATCCGAGCGGCTCGGCGGCCGGCCGAGCTCGCGGGGCGGTACAATTACAGGCAATGAAAACATTACATGTGCCTGAAAATGGAATAAATTAAAAACATAAGCTCAAGGCGCAAAAAATAAACTATCACTGGGTCCCAGATCCTGAAAAATAAGAACGCTACGGGTCTCAGAAAATTGCAACAAAAGCGCAATTCTTTTTTTGAACAAACTTCTGAATTTTTTTAACCATTTAGATAAAAACTAATATTATACATGTTTGGTATCTACAAATATGTACTGACCTAGGGAATAATACTGCTAGATCAGATTTCCTATATAGTTAACAAGTGGAAGGAGAAAAAAAAAACACCACACACCATTGTGGAATTTCCCTTTTCTTCGGCGCTCTATTGGGAGACCCAGACGATTGGGTGTATA
The DNA here is from genome assembly GCF_048569485.1 of Anomaloglossus baeobatrachus. Lineage (NCBI taxonomy): Eukaryota > Metazoa > Chordata > Amphibia > Anura > Aromobatidae > Anomaloglossus > Anomaloglossus baeobatrachus. The sequence goes on along the minus strand of NW_027441981.1, from coordinate 98,785 downwards.
GCACTGCCTCCGGAGGCCACACAAAGCAATTACACTAAAAAGTGTAAGGCCCCTCCCCTTCTGGCTATACACCCCCAGTGGGATCACTGGCTCACCAGTTTTCTGCTTTGTGCGAAGGAGGTCAGACATCCACGCATAGCTCCACTGTTTGTAGTCAGCAGTAGCTGCTGGCTCTATCGGATGGAAGAAAAGAGGGCCCATATAGGGCCCCCAGCATGCTTCCTTCTCACCCGTGATGGTGCTTGTAAGGTTGAGGTACCTATTGCTGGTACGGAGGCTGGAGCCCACATGCTGTTTTCCTTCCACATCCCCCTGAGGGGCTCTGTGGAAGTGGGATCCTGCCGGCCCCCAAGCCCTGGGGCCGGGCTCCATCCACAGACCCATAGAACCTGCTGGATTGGGAGCGGGAGTGCCGTTCAGGGACATGGCCCTGCAACTTCAGGTACTCTGTGTCCCCGGCAGGCACGGACACTCTCAGGGCTTGCTGAGCGTTATAGTGCGCCGGGGACAGTGGCGCTGTACGCTGGGGGTTAGGTCACTGCAGCTTTGCTGAGTGACGATTGTATGTTGGGAACTACTGCGCCGACCGCTCCTGGAGCGGCGGCGCAGCTGCGACTTGTAGTGCGCCGGGGGCTTGGCGCCGACCGCGCTTGTACGGCGGCGGCGTTTTTAACTTTAGCCCCCGGCTTCTGCGGCCTAGCGCCGCTTCGTTCCCGCCCCCACCCTGTCAATCAGGGTAGGGGAGAGACGCTGCTCAATGGCTGCGCCGAGGGCTGGAGCCTTATTTACATGCTCCAGCCCTCTCACTAGGCACAAGGGGAAGCAGACTTCCCGCTCTTCGTCGGTGTACGCCCAGGGCCCGCCCCCCCTCTCCACAAGGACGCCGGCAGCCATTACACATGCGATCTGGCTGGAAGGAGGCAGCAGGCTCTGGGAGACCCAGACTAGAGGGATTTCTGGCGACCACACACCGCTCCTAAGCGGGTGGTAAGCTGCACAGTAGTGCAGGCCCCACTAGTGCCTCAGTGATATATTAGTGTACTTCTTTATTGGTACCATATATATATATATATATATATATATATTTATATAGTGCACTGTAAGGTCGCTTCTGTCTGGACACTCTGTACTGCTCTGAGGACGCAGCAACATGTCATCCGCAAAACGCAAGGCTGCCAAGGCACGGGCTGTGTACACTGTTTGTACTGCATGTGGGGCTAATCTATCAGCAGGCTCCAATGATTCACATTGTGTGCAATGTTCAGTCCCAGTGGCACTTCGCCAGCCAGAGCCTATTGTGGTGGTAGCCCAGGCAGAGACGCCTGTGAACCCTGCCCCGGTGACGGGGACAGACTTTGCAGTGTTTGCTGATAAAATGTCTGAGGCTATGACAAGGATCCTGGAGACCTTGCAGGCCAGGCCAGTTCCTCAGACTATGGACACCGCTGTGGCTATGCTCACTGGTCCCCCTCAGTTGGAACTAATCCGTACTTCAAGGGGGTCTCAAGCATCACAGGCTGAAGTCTCTGACTCAGATGACAGTCCCAGGCAGCCTAAGCGTGCTCGCTGGGAAAGACCCTCGACGTCATCACACTGCTCAGGGTCTCAGCGAGAAGAGTCTCTCTGTGATGAGACTGAGGACGGTGATCAGGAGTCTAATCCTGAGGCCCCTCTCAATCTGGATGCCCCTGATGGTGACGCCATGGTTAATGACCTTATATCGGCGATTAGTAGACTGTTGGATATTTCCCCCCCAGCCCCTTCTGCAGAGGAGGCAGCTGCACAGCAGGAGAAGTTCCATTTCCTGTATCCCAAGCGTAAATTAAGTGCTTTTTTGGACCACTCTGACTTCAGAGAATCAATCCAAAAGCACGACGCTCATCCAGACAAGCGTTTCTCTAAACGTTCTAAGGATACCCGTTATCCTTTTCCCCCTGAAGTGGCCAAACGCTGGACCCAGTGCCCAAAGGTGGATCCCCCAATTTCCAAGCTGGCGGCTAGATCCATAGTCGCAGTAGAAGATGGCGCTTCACTTAAAGATGCCAATGACAGACAGATGGACCTTTGGTTGAAATCTGTCTATGAAGCTATCGGCGCGTCGTTTGCTCCAGCATTCGCGGCCGTGTGGGCACTACAGGCTATTTCAGCGGGTTTAGCACAGGTGGATGCTATCATGCATCCAGCAGTACCACAGGTGGCGTCCCTAACTTCGCAAATGTCTGCGTTTGCGACCTATGCTATCAATGCTGTCCTAGAGTCTACGAGCCGTACCTCTATGGCGGCCGCCAATTCTGTGGTTTTGCGCAGAGCCTTATGGTTAAAGGACTGGAAAGCAGATGCTGGTTCCAAAAAATGCTTAACCAGCTTGCCATTATCTAGAGACAGACTGTTTGGTGAGCCATTGGCTGAAATCATAAAACAGTCCAAGGGTAAGGACTCTTCCTTGCCACAGCCCAGAGCAAGTAAACCTCAACAGAAAAAGTGGCAGTCGAGGTTTCGGTCCTTTCGAGGCTCGGGCAAGCCCCAATTCTCCTCGTCCAAAGGGACTCAGAAAGGACAAGGGAGCTCAGATTCCTGGCGGGCTCACTCACGCCCCAGGAAAGCAAATGGAGGAACCGCTTCCAAGGCGGCTACCTCATGACTTTCGGCCTCCTCCCTCCGCATCCTCGGTCGGTGGCAGGCTCTCCCGCTTTTGCGACATTTGGCTGTCACAGGTCAAGGACCGGTGGGTAACAGACATTTTGTCTCGCGGGTACAGAATCGAGTTCAGTTCTCGGCCTCCACTTCGGTTCTTCAGAACCTCCCCACACCCCAACCGAGCAGATGCCCTGCTGCAGGCGGTGGACTCTCTAAGAGCAGAAGGAGTCGTGATCCCTGTCCCCCCTCTGGAACGGGGCCGAGGATTTTACTCCAACCTCTTTGTGGTTCCAAAAAAGGACGGCTCCTTCCGTCCCGTTCTGGACCTAAAACTGCTCAACAAGCATGTGAACGCCAGGCGGTTCTGGATGGAATCCCTCCGCTCAGTCATTGCCTCAATGTCCCAAGGAGATTTCCTAGCGTCAATAGACATCAAGGATGCTTATCTTCACGTGCCGATTGCTACGGAGCACCAACGCTTTCTGCGCTTCGTGATAGGAGACGAACATCTTCAGTTCGTGGCTCTGCCATTTGGTCTGGCGACAGCCCCCCGGGTGTTCACCAAGATCATGGCAGCAGTGGTAGCAGTCTTGCACTCTCACGGACACTCTGTGATCCCTTACTTGGACGATCTATTGGTCAAGGCACCCTCTCAGGAGGCATGCCAACTCAGCCTGAATTTTGCACTGGAGACTCTCCAGGCGTTCGGGTGGATCATCAACTTCCCAAAGTCAAATCTGTCACCGACCCAATCACTAACGTATCTTGGCATGGAGTTTCATACTCTCTCAGCGATAGTGAAGCTTCCGCTGAGCAAGCAGAGGTCACAACAGACGGGGGTGCAGGCTCTCCTTCAGAGTCAGTCGCACTCCTTAAGACGCCTCATGCACTTCCTCGGGAAGATGGTGGCGGCAATGGAGGCGGTTCCGTTTGCGCAGTTTCATCTGCGTCCACTTCAATGGGACATTCTCCGCCAATGGGACGGGAAGTCAAAATCCCTGGACAGGACAGTCTTCCTTTCCCAGACGGCCAAGGACTCTCTGCAGTGGTGGCTTCTTCCCACCTCCTTATCACAGGGAAGATCCTTCCTACCACCGTCCTGGGCGGTGGTCACGACAGACGCGAGTCTGTCAGGGTGGGGAGCAGTGTTTCTTCACCACAGGGCTCAGGGTACGTGGACTCAGCAGGAGTCCAGCATTCAGATCAATGTTCTGGAAATCAGAGCGGTGTTTCTTGCCCTGCTAGCCTTCCAGCAGTGGCTGGAAGGGAAGCAGATCCGAATTCAATCGGACAACTCCACAGCGGTGGCATACATCAATCACCAGGGCGGGACTCGCAGTCGGCAAGCCTTCCAGGAAGTCCGGCGCATTATGATGTGGGTGGAAGCCATGGCCTCCACCATATCCGCAGTTCACATCCCCGGCGTAGAAAACTGGGAAGCAGACTTCCTCAGTCGCCAGGGCATGGACGCAGGGGAATGGTCCCTTCACCCGGACGTGTTTCAGGAAATCTGTCGCCGATGGGGAAGGCCGGACGTCGATCTAATGGCGTCTCGGCACAACAACAAGGTCCCAACCTTCATGGCACGGTCTCGCGATCAAAGAGCTCTAGCAGCAGACGCCCTAGTGCAAGATTGGTCGCAGTTCCGGCTCCCTTATGTGTTTCCACCTCTGGCACTCTTGCCCAGAGTGCTACGCAAGATCAGATCCGACTGCAGCCGCGTCATACTCGTCGCTCCAGACTGGCCGAGGAGGGCGTGGTATCCGGATCTGTGGCATCTCACGGTCGGCCAACCGTGGGCGCTGCCAGACCGACCAGACTTACTGTCCCAAGGGCCGTTTTTCCATCGGAATTCTGCGGCCCTCAACCTGACTGCGTGGCCATTGAGTCCTGGATCCTAGAGTCTTCAGGCTTATCCCAAGGGGTCGTTGCCACCATGAGACAGGCTAGGAAGCCCACGTCTGCTAAGATCTACCACAGAACGTGGAGGATATTCTTATCCTGGTGCTCTGCTCAGGGAGTGTCTCCCTGGCCATTTGCATTACCTATCCTTCTTTCTTTCCTCCAATCTGGGTTAGAAAAAGGTTTGTCGCTCGGCTCCCTTAAAGGGCAAGTCTCGGCGCTATCTGTCTTTTTTCAGAAGCGTCTAGCTCGACTTTCCAAGGTGCGCACGTTCCTGCAGGGGGTTTGTCATATCGTACCCCCGTACAAGCGACCGTTAGATCCATGGGATCTGAACAGGGTACTAGTTGCCCTCCAGAAGCCGCCCTTCGAGCCTCTGAGGGAGGTTTCACTTTCTAGGCTATCACAGAAAGTGGCTTTTCTGGTAGCGATCACATCTCTTCGGAGAGTGTCTGAGCTGGCAGCGCTGTCATCCAAGGCTCCCTTCCTGGTCTTCCACCAGGACAAGGTAGTGCTGCGCCCCATTCAGGAGTTTCTCCCGAAGGTGGTATCCTCTTTTCATCTTAATCAGGATATCTCTTTGCCTTCGTTTTGTCCTCATGCAGTTCATCGGTATGAGAAGGATTTACATTTGTTAGATCTGGTGAGAGCACTCAGAATCTACATTTCCCGCACAGCGCCCCTGCGCCGTTCGGATGCACTCTTTGTCCTTGTCGCTGGTAAGCGCAAGGGGTCACAGGCTTCTAAGGCCACCCTGGCTCGATGGATCAAAGAACCAATTCTTGAAGCCTACCGTTCTGCGGGGCTTCAGGTTCCGTCAGGGCTAAAGGCCCATTCTACCAGAGCCGTGGGTGCGTCCTGGGCATTGCGACACCAGGCTACGGCTCAACAGGTGTGCCAGGCAGCTACCTGGTCGAGTCTGCACACTTTCACCAAACATTATCAGGTGCATACCTATGCTTCGGCGGACGCCAGCCTAGGTAGAAAAGTCCTGCAGGCGGCAGTTGCCTCCCCGTAGGGGAGGGCTGTCTTGCAGCTCTAACATGAGGTATTTCTTTACCCACCCAGGGACAGCTTTTGGACGTCCCAATCGTCTGGGTCTCCCAATAGAGCGCCGAAGAAGAAGGGAATTTTGTTACTTACCGTAAATTCCTTTTCTTCTAGCTCTTATTGGGAGACCCAGCACCCGCCCTGTTGTCCTTCGGGATTTTTGGTTTGTTTGCGGGTACACATGTTGTTCATGTTGAACGGTTTTCAGTTCTCCGATGTTTCTCGGAGTGAATTTGTTTAAACCAGTTATTGGCTTTCCTCCTTCTTGCTTTTGCACTAAAACTGGTGAGCCAGTGATCCCACTGGGGGTGTATAGCCAGAAGGGGAGGGGCCTTAAACTTTTTAGTGTAATTGCTTTGTGTGGCCTCCGGAGGCAGTGCTATACACCCAATCGTCTGGGTCTCCCAATAAGAGCTAGAAGAAAAGGAATTTACGGTAAGTAACAAAATTCCCTTCTTTTCACAATTTCTCCACATTTGGGATTTTTTTTCCTGTTTTCCAGTACACTACATGGTAAAATAAATGAGGTCATTCAAAAGTACAAACTGTTCCGCAAAAAAATAAGCCCTTCTATGGCAATACTGATGGGGAAAAAAAATAAAGTTATGGCTCTCAGAAGGTGAGAAAAAAACAAAAATGAAAAATCGCCCGGGGGTGAAGGGATTAAAATCCCCACTTCTCATAAAGCAATCAACATTCCTCATTCTCCCCCATATAGTAATTGTCACCCATCCTGGGCCCTTCCAATAATGCCCCCTCCTCTCCTGGGCACCCTCATAATAATGTCCTCCCACTCCGTCCTGGGCTCCTTCCTCTCCTGGGCACCCTCTTATAATAATACCCCCCCAACCCCATACTGGGCCCCTTTCTATAATAATGCCCCATCCTCTCCTGGGCACCCACTGATAATAATGTCCCCCCACTCCGTCCTGGGCCCCTTCCTCTCCTGGACACCCTCTTATAATAATGTCCCCCACCCCATAATAGTTCCCCCTACTCTCATGGATACTCTTATAATAATGCCTCCCCGAATCCCGTCCTGGGCACCCTCTTATAATATTGCCCCCCCCACACTCCATCTTGGGCCCCTTCATATAATAATGCCCTCTCCTGGGCACCCTCTTAAAATACCCTCCCCCCCTCCTGTCCTGGGCCCCCACTTATAATAATGCCCTTCCACCCCATACTTGCCCCCTTCCGATAATAAAGCCACTCTTCTGTCCTGGGCCACTTCCAGTAATTATGTTGCTGGTTCTGCTGCTCTCCTCCAACACATTTCATTTGGGAGAACAGAGTTTGATGAAGAACAATTTTTATAAGTGCCATCTTGCTCACCTTTCTGTGTGCAGCCTCATAGCTCATAAAATGGCCATCAGAACTAAACCTCCCTCCAGTCCCTTATATATAAATTGTAAGGCCGTGTCTTTAGCGGTGTCCGCCTATCCCAATTTTGCTTTGGATTTTCTGTGCTCTCTTTAACCCCTTCACCACCCGCCGGTTTTCCATTTTTTTTCTCCTCCTCTACTTCCAAGAGCCATAACTTTTTGTATTTTTTTGTCAATATAGCTATATGAGGGCTTGGTTTTTTTTGCGGGACGAATTGCACTTTTGAGTAACACCATTCTGCCCATGTTGTATTGGAAGACTGAAAAAAAATCCAAGTGCGGTGAAATTGCAAAAAAAAAAAAAGTGCAATTGCACAATTGCTTTTCGGTGTTTTTTTTTTAACTTACAGTGTTCACTTTATGTTATAATTGACCTGACAGTATGATTCCCTAGGTGAGCACGAGTTCGTAGATAACAAACATGTATAGTTCTACTTTTATCTGAGTGGTGGGGGGGGAGGGTTGCGCCATTTTTCATGACTTGTAGCATTCTCATTTTTCGGGATCTGGTCCTCAACAACCACTTATTTCTTGTGTCTTGAACTAACGTTATTAATTATTCTATTTTTGGGTAGATGCGAAGTTTTGATCGCCTGTAATTGCATTTTAATGAAATGTTGTAGAGACCAAAAAACATACTTTTGGTGTTTGGAATTTTTTTTCTCCCTGTGCTCTTTACCGATCAGATTAATTGATTTTATATTTTGATAGATTGGGCATTTCTGAACGCAGCAATAGCAAATATGTGTATATTTTTTGTGTAAAGCAGATTTTATTCAAATAAAGAACAGGTTTACAAGTTATAGGATAGGCAACATATGATATAGAGTAGAATAACTCAAATCTTGGAGGTAATAAGTAATACAACACTTTTCTACTTGCATAATAATTCCTTTGATTACACACTTCAGGTCAGACCATCATCACCCATGTAATAGCTTTGTTTTGGAGATGATGCCCACTGGGTGACCAATAATCCACCCCCCATGCAAAAATGTATGCAGCCTCGTTTAGAAAGGGGAGGCAAAGTAGATGCACAAAGTCTCTGAGATGGCAATCCGGGCTAACTATGTAAACATAACATAAAATGTACAAGGAGGAAAGAAAGATGAGAAAAGAAGAAATGTAGGGGGGAGAGGAAAAAGAAAAGAAGGACCAAGATGATGTCTCGTCTGGGTCGTGTGCAGCCCCAGGCACTTTTGTTTTATGGAATGGACAATCACAGAGGTCTCATGCCCCCAACTGAGGCTTGAAGCCATATTACCAGGTCTGGTGTCTCTCTGTACATAATCCACGGCACCCACAGCCCACAGCCTGAACACTCGCTCCCCCGAGTCCGACGCCTGGCCGACCAGCTCCTCCATCCTATAGATCTGGTTAATCTCGGCCACCAGTTCAGCCCGCCAGGGCACTTTGTTCTGCCTCCAGTACCTTGGGATTAATCTCCTTGCCCCCGTCAAAAAATGCCTTAACAGACTTCTCTTGAAGTTGGCGATCGAGATATTGCTTAAGGATAGATAAGCCAGTACCGGCGTCGGCTCAAACCTAGTGGATGACACTTTATTCAGAAGGGCAAACACGTCTATCCAAAAATATTGTAGGAGAGGACAAGACCACCACATGTGGATGTATGAGCCTCTATCGTTTGCGCATCTCCAGCATTCTTCAGAGACAGATGGGAACATGGAATGAATTCTGGAGGGGCAGTGATACCACCTAGAAACTATTTTGTAGCCCCGCTCCTGTGACGCTACATCCAGCGACGACTTGTGGGTAAAGGGTAATATTTTTGAGCGTTCTTCACGCGTGAGGGGTCTCCCCAAATCCACCTCCCATTTTAAGAAGAAAGGGACATCATCTTCCTGTCCAGACAACTCAATCTGGAACATTTTGTACAGCAGGGCAATGGTGTTTTCCATAGGCTCTCCCCCCAGACACAGAGACTCAAAGGGCATCAAGGGCCTATAAAAGTTTGTTTGTGGTGAAAGGGAGTTAATAAAACTCTTCAATTGCTCAGAACCAAGCCAAGCTCCTGCGGGACTGCGGTAGTCAGGAAAGAAAGAATGAAGGGGCCTCATACCCACATTGGACACTAGATCCCTCATTATGGACACCATACCTCTGGACATGTGAAGAAATACGTTGCCTGTTAAATCTGTCGTGAGTAGAGAATTATTGTGTAAAGATGTCAGTGGTCCAGGTATAGTGGAAATGCCCATTGCCTATGGGACTGCTGGAAATCGCCAATAAAGAGCTCAGATATCTTCACCAGTGCCATAGACAATGAGTGGAGCAGGGGTGTGCATGTTCAGCCTTAATTGCTTTGTCTGGGTTTTCCAAAGCATTGTCCACTAACCTTTGGACTTTCCACTATTAGTAAGTGGTTTCCTATTTTGTTGATAGGGTATAATTATAAATTCCTTGGGAATCCACTTTAATAAGGTTTTCTACTTTCAGAGCACCCCCACTTACCCAGATGCAGAGGTTTTTACAACCACTAGCTTTTTACTCACCCTCCCCTGGTCCAGCACTGAATCTCTGCCGCTGGCTGCTGTTGTCTGCAGTGAGAAAAGATGCTGAGCTCACTGACTGGTTGTCAACGTGTCATTAACGCTGCAAACAAAAACGGCAGAGTCCGTGCTGGACCCAGGGAGAGTGAGTAGAGCACGGTTTATTGTTTTAAAGAGAAACCGCACCAGCAGACATGGAATTTTGAAACATTTAGTGCCATAATATAAGCTGTTTTCTAATATACTAGGCTGTAAAAATGTTCTACCGTTTCCCCATCTACCCTAACTGCTTCTTTGTTTTTTTTCTTACCTAATTTTTTGTCTGAATACTGCAGTGCATGCTGGGATACTCAAAGCATTGGGGGGAGCAGTGTCAGTGTCACTTCCACAGCGTCTGCCCCTCCCTGAAACAATGATTTACCAGTGACACTTGTTTCATGTGCAGCGCTGTCACTGCTGTCTCCCTGGGTGTTTTCCTAGTGCAGCGTCTCCCCCAGTGTCCTGAGCAATGAGAAGTGTCATTATACCCAGCGATACAGGACATCAGCGTCGCCCCACAGGTGACGCCACTGGTGTCTGCCAGTCTGGACGCTTAGCTCCTCGCACTGGGAAGAAAAAGCACAATGAAGGCCGCATAATGGCGGGCAGACAACAGCACATAGGGGTGTGACAATGCACTAGGAAGACAGCGCACGGGGGAAGGAGGCACATGGGGATAAATGATTGCATAAGGAAAACTGCACACGGTGGGGTTGGGGGCAACACTGCACTAGTAAGACAATCAGGGGCACAGAAGTCACTGCTGACACTTTATTCCAGGGAAGAGTGTGGTGGAAGTGTGGCACCCCTGAGGTTCAGGTCGCCACAGGGTACTGCACCTCAAGTGAGGTGTTGTATCTATCTCAAGTAAGGGGGTGGTCATAACGGTTATGGGACTTCCCGATCACTGAAGCCAGCCACCTGGGGGGTGGGTTCCACTGGTGGTAGAGGAAGGCGCAACACACTCACACAGTTGAGTCCAGACCATAGTTATGGCAAGATCTCTCTGGAAAACTTGGATTTTACTGGGCTCTGAGCGTTGGAGCAGGAGCTCAGCAGGGGTACCTAACTGCTGAGGGGGACACCCTAGAAATAGGACACTCACTCTCTCCTTCTCCTTTCACAATGCCAGTGATCACCCATGACCGGATCTGGGATTAACCTGAGCCCATCATGGCAGTGACCAGTGTGACCAGGCTGGCAGCTGAAGTTGTGAGTAAACTACACCCTGAACCAGCAGAGATTGTGTTGGCTCAACCTTTCCAGCGCCACTGCCCTGCGCTTAGGTGCCAACGGCCAATAAAAGCCTCATCATCCACCAGGGACCCGCTTCATCATCCTGCCTGCCATAGCACCTGCCACGACGAGGAACCCAGCAGTGACAGCTATTCGCCTGACCAACGTGCGGAGCCGCCGCCCAACCTACACCGCACCTACTGTCTCCTCCCCAAAATCCTATAGAATGTAAGCCCGCAAGGGCAGGGTCCTTTTCCCTTTGTACTAGTCTGTCTACTGTAACTTGTATATGTGTTCTGTATGTAACCCCTTCTCATGTACAGTACCATGGAATCAATGGTGCTCTATAAATAAATAATAATAATAATAATAATAAATAAAAATCCCTGGTGCGGTTTGTGGAACACCTGACGCGAAGCGGCTGCAACAGGCACCACGAATGGACTGTGTTATAAAGAGACTGAAAATTAAGATGGCGGACGACAGCGTGGACCCCAAGATGGTGACGAGTGACCAGAGGGAGAGAGACCCTGCCCATCGTGGGAGGCGACAGCGCTCAATGGTGCGAAAACATACTCGGTCCGGAGGAGTGGCAGCCATAAAGAGCGGAGGCACTGAAGATGAGGTCCGTCCTGGAGCAGAATGCACCCAGGTGAGAGGGGTGTGGTCACCGAAGAAACGCCTACTGGTGAGTGACCTCCAGTGTCAGCGAGGGGCGTGGCTATGGGCGCGGCTGGCGAGATGGACAAGTGACGCAGCAGGCCACTGGCACCAGAAGAGGCGGGCCCCAGGACACAAAACGTGTGTCACTAAGTCGGCTGGCGCCATTTTGTGAGATGTCAAGGAGAAAGAAAGTTGTGTGAGGAAGATACGGAGAATTCCTGAGACCCACGAGAGCTGCCGGGGATTATCCAGCTGATGACTCCAGGAGCAGTTGGTGAGCAAAACTCCGGCAGATTCATGAGCGGAGTCACTCATCTATGTCAGCTGGGGTGCCACTGCGCACCCCGCCCTGGGTCTTGTCCGCACTGAACTAAAAATACACTGCTGGGCCAGGCTGACGATGGCGGAACCGGAAGATGTGGAAGCAGCCCCTGCGGCCGGTTGAGCCCCGGAGAAAAAGACAGAGGCCCCAGCAGATGATCCAGACATGCCAGCCCTGGAAGAAATGGAGCTGAAGTCGGAGGAGGAGTCAGGCCTTGAAGAGGTAGGACCGATTGTGCCCTGGTTCCGACCTGGTGCCGCACCGTTGGAGGCCTCCGCTCCCAAATACTGCAGGGGGAGAGACATGCTGCTGAGACCCATGAGCCACGTACCTGGCAGTGAGCCCTGACGCGAGCAGGTGCCAGCAGCAGCCCTGCCCCCAAGTGACTGGGTGACAGCTTGGACCCTGCAGGATTAGGAGGCAGTTGTGAGGGAGAGAATGCAGGCGGATGCATTGGCTCGGGACTGGAAGGACGGTCCTAAAAGGCACAAATTCGATTGCCAATGCTCCTCAGGCTGGGAAGTCACTTTCAACTAGGACCAAAGGCTACGGCTTTATCGAGGAGGAGTATACCTGTCACCAGGTCTACGTCAACCGGGCCATGGTGACCAGGCCGTCTCTCCTTTCCTGGCTGCGGACCCTCTATGTGGGAGAGAGGGTCACCTTTATAAAGCTGCAATGCCGAAAGGGATGGTGCATGGTCGGGGTGACACAGCCTGCGGAGGCCGAGGCGGAGCGCATGGAGAAACGACAGAGAGCAGTAGCTGCTGAGCCAACTAGATCAGCGGCTCCGGCGGGCCTGAGAGAACAGAGGGAGCACCAGACAACCCAATGACCGGCGCGGAAACAGGCAGAACATCCGCCATCCCTTGCAGTGGCTGCAGCAGCCCCCTCGGTGATCATCACCGGAGACAAAGTCTACCAAATGTACTTGGAGAGGACCCCGGGGGAAGCAGGAGCACCCGGATGGAGCCGACCGGATGAGAAACCCATGGATATGGCGACGCCCGATGTCCCCAAATACAATTGATGCATGTAAAAAGAGGTTGACCTCAGAAAAGAAGAAGGCTGGAAGTGGCTGAGGACAATTGAAAAATTGCCAGTTTGTGGACGGGGAGGCCAGTTCCCGACTGCCCTCCTGTGAGAAAAAGTTAAAGGGGTTGTCCGACATAACAAAAATGTTTGAGTTTAAGCTAATCTGTGCTGTATTGTCATATTAATCACCCCTACATTGTTATTTTTTGTTTTCTAACTTTTGTTCCTCTTGAATTATCTCTTTATTCTGTGCAGCTTCTTGTTTACATTCAGCTCCAGCAAACATGACCACTTCCTGTGCAAAACCTCCCAGTCACAGCTGGCACCGCCCGGCCTCAGTGTCCAGCCCCACCCCAGTGTCCAGCCGCACCCTCTGTCCGCCCCCTGCACACACATTCCCTGTCAGTATATTCTGCCCCAGCACTGACCTCTCATCACTACATGGCAGGACACTACAGGGCAGGACACTGCAGTGCAGCACATTACAGGACACTACAGGACACTACAGGGCAGCACATTACAGGACACTACAGGACAGGACACTACAGGGCAGCACATTACAGAACACTACAGGACAGGACACTACAGGGCACTACAGGGCAGGAGACAAAAGGGCAGCACATTACAGGACACTACAGGACAGGACACTACAGGGCAGGACACTACAGGACACTACAGGGCAGCACACTACAGGGCACTACAGGGCAGGACTCTACAGGGCAGATCACTACAGGGCAGCACATTCCAGGACACTACAGGACAGGACACTACAGGGCAGCACATTACAGGACACTACAGGGCAGCACACTACAGGGCACTACAGAGCAGCACATTACAGGACAGGACACTACAGGGCAGCACATTACAGTACACTACAGGGCAGCACATTACAGGACACTACAGGACAGATCACTACAGGGCAGCACATTACAGGACACTACAGGACAGGACACTACAGGGCAGCACATTACAGGACACTACAGGGCAGCACACTACAGGGCACTACAGGGCAGGACACTACAGGGCAGCACATTACAGGACACTACAGGACAGGACACTACAGGGCAGCACATTACAGGACACTACAGGGCAGCACAGTACAGGACACTACAGGACAGGACACTACAGGGCAGCACATTACAGGGCAGGACACTGCAGGGCAGCGCACTACAGGACACTACAGGACAGGACACTACAGGGCAGCACACTACACGGCAGATCACTACAGGACACTACAGGGCAGGACACTACAGGACACTACAGGGCAGGACACTACAGAGCACTACAGGGCAGGACACTACAGGACACTACAGGGCTGCGCACTACAGGGCAGCACACTACACGGCAGCGCACTGCACGGCAGCGCACTGCACGGCAGGGCACTACAGGGCAGGGCACTACAGGGCAGCGCACTACACTACAGCATTGCAAATAACAGCCCCACATCGGGCTCTGCACCCCACACCACATCGGGCTCTGCACCCCTCACCACATCAGGCTCTGCACCGCATACACACACATCGGGCTGTGCACCGCATACACAAACATACATACACACACACACACACACATCGGGCTGTGCACCGCATACACACACACACACACACACACACCACCCCATAGGGAGTACATACTCACCCGTCATCGGTCCCCGCCGCTCCTGCACGTTCGCGCGCTGTCTGTGCTCTAGACATATCAGCACAGTGGTGACTTCACCGCTGTGCTGAAGAGAGTTCAGACAGCGTGCAAGATGAGAAGCAGCGCTGCGCTGCTTCTCATCAGCACTTTCAAATGTACCGGCATCTGTGATCTGTGATGCCGGTATATTTGAATGTGTGATCCTGAGCAGGGGGGCCGGTGCTGGAGCTGACACCATGGCAGCTGCCGCCAGGCCCCGCCGCCAGGTCACGGACCCCCACAGCAGTGCAGGGGGAGGTGCGGGGGAATGTGTGGGAGGGTGCAGGGAAGGGGGGCGGGGCTCATCGCACTGTACAGCCCAGCAAGGAGGCGACATGCTGTTTCCACATTTGCATGTCAACATGGCCCTGCCCATGTAGACATGAAATGACCGGAAGCAGCAAAATCGCGGCAGGAGCGGTCACATGACCGCTCTGAGCCGGGGGAGAGGGGCTGACAGCAGGGCAGGTAAGTGGTCTCTATCTACTTACCTGCCCCAATGTAGCCCCATAGGGAAATAATAAAAAAAAAGCAAATTAAGCCGGATAACCCCTTTAAAGGCCATGAGCCTCTGTTGGGCTGAGATGTTGCCCTGTGTGAGCCAAGGGATAATATGATAACCCTCGCGGCCGGACAAGGCCAGGTTTTTGCTTTTGATTATTGTGGAGGGATGTTGTAATACCCCTCGTGGTCTGAACTGTGTGTTTTTTTGTTTCCCCCCAATCCAAGCTCGGCACATGTTGCGCCCCCCTGCTGGATTTGGGAACTCTGCCAGCCCTTGGGGCAGGAGGAAGACTGTGACTTCGGCCCAGGAGTCCCTTGCAGCTCTCATGGACTTGGCCCATTTTGCCCCTGTGGACTAATCATGTCCTGTTTATGGACGTTGCCCCCTGGACTTAGTCCTGTCCTGTTTCAGGACAAAGTCCATGGGGGGAAAAGTCCATGGCCCCTGAGAGACTGAGCCCTATCCTGTGCAGCATGGAGGAGGGAAAAGTGAAACGGATGACCCGATGTGCTGGCCAGGTCAGGAAACAGGACAGTGTTTTTCAGTTTGTGCCCCCAGAACTTTGTGGATGAATTTTTCTTAAAGAAATATGCCCCCCACTTTGCAGTTGGTGGGAGATAATGACAAAACAATTTTGTGGGTAATCAAAGTCCCAAACAAAGAGACTGCTTCCTTGGACTGAGTGGGGTACTGTTGTTGGCCACAGTCCTCATGTTTAAATCAAGAAATGTTTTGATACTGTTTTAAGTGTAGAATGTGTGCATGCTTTTATGTTTTTCAGATGCCCAGTTGGTCGGGAATGACCAAGGTTAAAGAGGGGAGGGATATAAGAGGGTTACCCATGGTCAGTACTCCCCTGAAGACATCGTGCGCTGCATTGCCAATGTATATTGTGTAAGTTTTATGTGAGTTGTGCCACAATTCTGTCGCTGTGACAAGGTGGCATTGGGCTCCCTATTTGCTAGGAGGGAGTCTTGCACAAGAGATGCAGGACTAGGAGTTTTGGTGTAGCAGGCCTCATAGCATAGGGGTTGGGAGTTCCCGAGTTAGTAAGGGTATGTGTGCAACTTGCGTTCTTGATTTGACAAAAAAAATTGCACCCTCTGGCAGACTTTGACAATTGCAAACACTGCGCTTGACAAAAAAAAATGCATCCAAAACGCAAGCATTTTGGATGCGTTTTTGACAGGGTGAGTTTTTTAAAGGAGAAATAAAATATGATAGATTAGGATAATTGATAGATAGAAGAGATAGAAAAAAATAAAAATAATAGTTAGATAGAAAGAATATATAGAATAGACAATAAGAAAGAATATATAGAATAGATAGAAAGAAATAACAGAATAGCTCGAAAGAGTGACAGCTAGCTTTTCCAGCTGTTTTTTTTATTTTTTGGGGTAAAAAAAATTGAATTGGGGCCCCCCTATTTTTCTTATCTAGCACAGGAACAGCAGAAGCTGCGGGCTGCAACCCTCAGCTGTGTGCTGTACCTTGGCTGGTTCTGAAAAATAGAGGAGATCCCACACTTTTTTTAGTGATTTTTTTTTTTCTTTTTAAAAAATGACATGCGGTCACCCCCATTTTTCTAAAACCAGCCAAGGTACAGCAGCCAATCTGGGGCTGATATTATTAGGGTGGGAAGGGCCATCGTTATTTGGCCCTTTCCAGCCTAACATTGCACCAATTCTGGCTGAAGGACTACAGCTATGACCGCAAATCACCTGAGTGACGGCACCGCTGATCGTGCTGCTCACTTCAGTCACTCGGGTGATTTGCCGTCACGGGTGGAGGACTCCTGCTGTGACCGGAAATCACCTGAGTGACAGCACCGCTGATTGCGTAGCTCACTTCAGTCACTCGGGTGATATGCTGTCACAGATGGAGGACTCCAGCTGTGGCAGCAGCTAACCTGAGTGACGTCACTGCTGATAGCGCTACTCACTTCAGTTGCGGCCTGAACCTCACAGCGGGCAGTTTTGTTCTATGGCGCTCGCTGTGAGGGTCAGATTTAGCAGTGCTGGAAGCGTCGTGGGACCTTGTGTGGATTATGTCCGACCTGGTGGGAAGGTTGGAAGGTTAATAAAGTGATGAAAGAGAGTGCTTTTGTTGGTATATGCAACAGATGAGGACTTCTTTGTATATGTGTGACGGAGGACTTTATGCTGATCTAACGGTAGATGGCGATGTTGTGTAAAGTTTCCTTACTCACTGTATTGTAAAAAGTCTTTTCTTTTCTTCCTGGTTTCGTTTTTCACTTCCTGATGCAATGCTGTATGACTGTGCAAATCATTACCTCATGTTCTCTCAGAAGTAAAGAGCTTGTTATCCCATGTAATCTGCTCTGTGAACTTTGTTCTGCAACTGGGAAGCTAGAAGCTGTGCAACAGCTTTTTTGTCTTTTATTTGAAATAAAGGATTTTTCTGTGTTAGTGTTTATTTACTTTCACTTACAAATTAGTGATGAGGGGGAGTCTCATAGACGCCTGCCATGACTAATCTAGGACTTAGAGGCTTCCATGGGCTTCCATTAACTCCTTATTACCCGGATTGCCACCGCACCAGGGCAATCAGGATGATCTGGGTAAAGTGCTGGGACTGTCACATCTAACGGATGCGGCAATTCCGGTTGGCTGATATTTTTAGGCTAGGGGGCTCCCAATAACGTGGGTCTCCCAGCCTGAGAATACCATCCCTCATCTGTGAGGTTTTATCTTGGTTGGGTTTCAAAATGGAGAGGGACCACACGCCATTTATTGTTTGTTTGTTTTTTAATTATTTATTTATTTTACTATATGATATAGACCCGCCCACCGGCATCTGTGATTGGTTGTAGTCAGACAGCTGACACTCAGCATTTGGTTGCAGTCAGACGCGCCCCATCATAGGCGTCGGTGGGCGGGGAAGCAGTCAATATGAAATGAGCCTAATGAGCGGTCGGCACTTTCAGAAGCAGAGGAAAGGCGCTGCAGGAGTAGCGTGACACCTACGCCAGTAAATGGTGAGTATGAAGCGGAGAGAGACAGAGAGAGACAGAGAGAGAATGGAGAAAAGTTGGTGACCTGCGTTTTTGTTGACAAAAAATGCATACAAAATGCAACCAAAAAGCAGTGGAAACGCACAGCTAACATTTTGGTTGCATTTTGGACATACCTTATTCATTTCAATGGGTGACAAAACATGACCAAAACGCAAAAAGAATGAACATGCTGCTTTTTTTGGTCAAAGATTTTGAGAAATATATGTCAAAATAAACGCTGACAAAAAGAATGCAACGTGCAGATGGAAATTCTGATTTCTCATAGCCTTTGCTGGGGAAGCAAAACGCATGCAGTTTGTCAAATAACACAATGCAGTTTAAAACGCAACCAATACATAAGAAAATAATGCAACATGCGGACATAGCCTTAGTCAGATAGTGCCAGAGATGGTGTGAAGAAGCAGCTGAGTGGTGCAGCGGTAGAGAAACAGGCAGAAGCATTGGGCAGGAGGAAATCAGAAGCTGGTGAACTGAAGCATTATGTTACAGAGAGGTAGCCTGGAAGTAGAGCGTGAACTAGAATAGCGCCAAGAAGGATAAAGTGAATAGTGCGGTTATTGTAAGGACCTTAGGGGTACTTTGCACGCTGCGACATCGCTAGCTAATGATAGCGATGCCGAGCGCGATAGTACCCGCCCCCGTCGCACCTGTGATATGTAGTGCGAGCTGCCGTAACGAACATTATCGCTACGGCAGCTTTACACTCACATACCTGGTCGGCGACGTCGCTGTGACTGCCGAGGAAACCCTCCTTTAAGGGGGAGGTGCTTTAGGCGTCACAGCGACGTCACAAAGCGGCCGGCCAATCAAAGCGGAGGGGCAGAGATGAGCAGGATGTAAACATCCCGCCCACCTCCTTCCTTCCGCATAGCCGGTGGACGGCAGATGCAGGTAAGGAGATGTTTGTTGGTCCTGCAGCTTCACACACAGCGATGTGTGGCGCTGCAGGAATGACAAACAACATCTTACCTGCGGACGCACCGACATTATGGAAATGAACGACGTGACACAGATCAGCGATTTTTGACTGTTTCACGCTCGTTCATCTCCGCTCCTAGTATTTACACGTTGCGACGTCGCTACCGGATGTGCGTCACTTTTGTTTTGACCCCACCGATATCGCAGTAGCGTTGTCGCAACGTGCAAAGTACCTCTTAGGGGCACTTTGCACACTGCGACATCGCAGGTGCGATGTCGGTGGGGTCAAATTGAAAATGACGCACTTCCGGCATCGCATGCGACATCGCAGTGTGTGAAGCCTGGATGATACGATTAACGACCGCAAAAGCGTCGTAATCGTATCATCGGTGCAGCGTCGGCGTAATCCATGATTACGCTGACGCGACGGTCCGATGTTGTTCCTCGCTCCTGCGGCAGCATACATCGCTGTGTGTGAAGTCGCAGGAGCGAGGAACGTCTCCTACCGGCCTCACTGCGGCTTCCGTAGGATATGCGGAAGGAAGGAGGTGGGCAGGATGTTTACATCCTGCTCATCTCCGCCCCTCCGCTCTGATTGGCCGGCTGCCGTGTGACGTCGCAGTGACGCCGCACGACCCGCCCCCTTAACAAGGAGGCGGGCCGCCGGCCACAGGGACGTCGCACGGCAGGTGAGTGTGTGTGTGAAGCTGGCGTAGCGATAACTTTCGCTACGCCAGCTATCACCACATATCGCTGCTGCGACGGGGGCGGGCACTATCGCACTCGGCATCGCAGCATCGGCCTGCGATGTCTTAGTGTGCAAACCCCGCCTTAGTCTTCAGACAGTCACCGTCACTACAGGATTGGGATCCTCGGATGCAACCCGGTAGAAGATAGCCTTTCAGAGAACAGTGAAGTGTAGAGAAGAAACTCTCATGCCGGTGAGACCCTGAGAACAGCCGTGATGGGGAGAGCCATGTTGAACTGTGAAACAATGCCTGTGAAATATGTGTGCCTCTCCTATGGGGAAGATTGGTGTTTCCAAGACACTGGTGACAGTAAAGACAAAGTGTTTTATAGCTGGCCCAAGTGTGGACTTTATTCTTATGGGAGTGAATCTGCAGCATGTTCCTTGGAGCAGCAGCAGCAGCGGACTGACAGCCCAGAAGTACCCGGTTACTCAGGTATCGCACCACAGCACCAACCCAAACACACACTGCAAACCCCTTTTCTGTAGCGTGTCAGGCGGGTGCTGGACTATGTCCCTCACCCCCGGCTACCAATCACAAGAGAATTGAGATAAGGCAGATGAGACTAGTCAGCAAGGAACGACTTGAGGAACCTGGAAATGGTGACAACATGCACAGTCACATCATCACTCACATACGGCCAGACTATCTATACAGACAACCCCTTTTACACAAATACATTGGTTGCTATTTATTGATTTCTTACCTCCTGTCTGCTCTCGCCATCTTTTCCGGCTTTTATTTTCTTCTTCATACCTAAAAATTAAAGTGGACATAGATATTGATGAGATACAATCTTTACATTCGGCCTCATTTAGATATTTAATAAAATAAGTAGAAATCCACTAAAAGTTTTGTTTGGTTATCTTGCAATCCCGAGATAATCGTCTCCATGCTCCAAATCCATTTTAAAGCCATTTTTAAGGCATTTCGCGCATACATGAAATGAACACATTTTTCTCCAAAACTATAACAGATGCAAGCTTGTCCTGTTTGGTGGAGATGATATTTAATAAAATAAGTAGAAATCCACTAAAAGTTTTGTTTGGTTATATTGCAATCCCGAGATAATCGTCTCCATGCTCCAAATCCATTTTAAAGCCATTTTTAAGGCATTTCGCGCATACATGAAATGAACACATTTTTCTCCAAAACTATAACAGATGCAAGCTTGTCCTGTTTGGTGGAGATGATATTTAATAAAATAAGAAGAAATCCACTAAAAGTTTTGTTTGGTTATCTTGCAATCCCGAGATAATCGTCTCCATGCTCCAAATCCATTTTAAAGCCATTTTTAAGGCATTTCGCGCATACATGAAATGAACACATTTTTCTCCAAAACTATAACAGATGCAAGCTTGTCCTGTTTGGTGGAGATGATATTTAATAAAATAAGTAGAAATCCACTAAAAGTTTTGTTTGGTTATCTTGCAATCCCGAGATAATCGTCTCCATGCTCCAAATCCATTTTAAAGCCATTTTTAAGGCATTTCGCGCATACATGAAATGAACACATTTTTCTCCAAAACTATAACAGATGCAAGCTTGTCCTGTTTGGTGGAGATGATATTTAATAAAATAAGTAGAAATCCACTAAAAGTTTTGTTTGGTTATATTGCAATCCCGAGATAATCGTCTCCATGCTCCAAATCCATTTTAAAGCCATTTTTAAGGCATTTCGCGCATACATGAAATGAACACATTTTTCTCCAAAACTATAACAGATGCAAGCTTGTCCTGTTTGGTGGAGATGATATTTAATAAAATAAGTAGAAATCCACTAAAAGTTTTGTTTGGTTATCTTGCAATCCCGAGATAATCGTCTCCATGCTCCAAATCCATTTTAAAGCCATTTTTAAGGCATTTCGCGCATACATGAAATGAACACATTTTTCTCCAAAACTATAACAGATGCAAGCTTGTCCTGTTTGGTGGAGATGATATTTAATAAAATAAGTAGAAATCCACTAAAAGTTTTGTTTGGTTATCTTGCAATCCCGAGATAATCGTCTCCATGCTCCAAATCCATTTTAAAGCCATTTTTAAGGCATTTCGCGCATACATGAAATGAACACATTTTTCTCCAAAACTATAACAGATGCAAGCTTGTCCTGTTTGGTGGAGATGATATTTAATAAAATAAGTAGAAATCCACTAAAAGTTTTGTTTGGTTATCTTGCAATCCCGAGATAATCGTCTCCATGCTCCAAATCCATTTTAAAGCCATTTTTAAGGCATTTCGCGCATACATGAAATGAACACATTTTTCTCCAAAACTATAACAGATGCAAGCTTGTCCTGTTTGGTGGAGATGATATTTAATAAAATAAGTAGAAATCCACTAAAAGTTTTGTTTGGTTATCTTGCAATCCCGAGATAATCGTCTCCATGCTCCAAATCCATTTTAAAGCCATTTTTAAGGCATTTCGCGCATACATGAAATGAACACATTTTTCTCCAAAACTATAACAGATGCAAGCTTGTCCTGTTTGGTGGAGATGATATTTAATAAAATAAGTAGAAATCCACTAAAAGTTTTGTTTGGTTATCTTGCAATCCCGAGATAATCGTCTCCATGCTCCAAATCCATTTTAAAGCCATTTTTAAGGCATTTCGCGCATACATGAAATGAACACATTTTTCTCCAAAACTATAACAGATGCAAGCTTGTCCTGTTTGGTGGAGATGATATTTAATAAAATAAGTAGAAATCCACTAAAAGTTTTGTTTGGTTATCTTGCAATCCCGAGATAATCGTCTCCATGCTCCAAATCCATTTTAAAGCCATTTTTAAGGCATTTCGCGCATACATGAAATGAACACATTTTTCTCCAAAATCATCTCCACCAAATAGGACAAGCTTGCATCTGTTATAGTTTTGGAGAAAAATGTGTTCATTTCATGTATGCGCGAAATGCCTTAAAAATGGCTTTAAAATGGATTTGGAGCATGGAGACGATTATCTCGGGATTGCAATATAACCAAACAAAACTTTTAGTGGATTTCTACTTATTTTATTAAATATCATCTCCACCAAACAGGACAAGCTTGCATCTGTTATAGTTTTGGAGAAAAATGTGTTCATTTCATGTATGCGCGAAATGCCTTAAAAATGGCTTTAAAATGGATTTGGAGCATGGAGACGATTATCTCGGGATTGCAAGATAACCAAACAAAACTTTTAGTGGATTTCTACTTATTTTATTAAATATCATCTCCACCAAACAGGACAAGCTTGCATCTGTTATAGTTTTGGAGAAAAATGTGTTCATTTCATGTATGCGCGAAATGCCTTAAAAATGGCTTTAAAATGGATTTGGAGCATGGAGACGATTATCTCGGGATTGCAAGATAACCAAACAAAACTTTTAGTGGATTTCTACTTATTTTATTAAATATCATCTCCACCAAACAGGACAAGCTTGCATCTCTTATAGTTTTGAAGAAAAATGTGTTCATTTCATGTATGCGCGAAATGCCTTAAAAATGGCTTTAAAATGGATTTGGAGCATGGAGACGATTATCTCGGGATTGCAATATAACCAAACAAAACTTTTAGTGGATTTCTACTTATTTTATTAAATATCATCTCCACCAAACAGGACAAGCTTGCATCTGTTATAGTTTTGGAGAAAAATGTGTTCATTTCATGTATGCGCGAAATGCCTTAAAAATGGCTTTAAAATGGATTTGGAGCATGGAGACGATTATCTCGGGATTGCAAGATAACCAAACAAAACTTTTAGTGGATTTCTACTTATTTTATTAAATATCATCTCCACCAAACAGGACAAGCTTGCATCTGTTATAGTTTTGGAGAAAAATGTGTTCATTTCATGTATGCGCGAAATGCCTTAAAAATGGCTTTAAAATGGATTTGGAGCATGGAGACGATTATCTCGGGATTGCAAGATAACCAAACAAAACTTTTAGTGGATTTCTACTTATTTTATTAAATATCATCTCCACCAAACAGGACAAGCTTGCATCTGTTATAGTTTTGGAGAAAAATGTGTTCATTTCATGTATGCGCGAAATGCCTTAAAAATGGCTTTAAAATGGATTTGGAGCATGGAGACGATTATCTCGGGATTGCAAGATAACCAAACAAAACTTTTAGTGGATTTCTACTTATTTTATTAAATATCATCTCCACCAAACAGGACAAGCTTGCATCTGTTATAGTTTTGGAGAAAAATGTGTTCATTTCATGTATGCGCGAAATGCCTTAAAAATGGCTTTAAAATGGATTTGGAGCATGGAGACGATTATCTCGGGATTGCAAGATAACCAAACAAAACTTTTAGTGGATTTCTACTTATTTTATTAAATATCATCTCCACCAAACAGGACAAGCTTGCATCTGTTATAGTTTTGGAGAAAAATGTGTTCATTTCATGTATGCGCGAAATGCCTTAAAAATGGCTTTAAAATGGATTTGGAGCATGGAGACGATTATCTCGGGATTGCAAGATAACCAAACAAAACTTTTAGTGAATTTCTACTTATTTTATTAAATATCATCTCCACCAAACAGGACAAGCTTGCATCTGTTATAGTTTTATAGAAAAATGTGTTCATTTCATGTATGCGCGAAATGCCTTAAAAATGGCTTTAAAATGGATTTGGAGCATGGAGACGATTATCTCGGGATTGCAATATAACCAAACAAAACTTTTAGTGGATTTCTACTTATTTTATTAAATATCATCTCCACCAAACAGGACAAGCTTGCATCTGTTATAGTTTTGGAGAAAAATGTGTTCATTTCATGTATGCGCGAAATGCCTTAAAAATGGCTTTAAAATGGATTTGGAGCATGGAGACGATTATCTCGGGATTGCAAGATAACCAAACAAAACTTTTAGTGGATTTCTACTTATTTTATTAAATATCATCTCCACCAAACAGGACAAGCTTGCATCTGTTATAGTTTTGGAGAAAAATGTGTTCATTTCATGTATGCGCGAAATGCCTTAAAAATGGCTTTAAAATGGATTTGGAGCATGGAGACGATTATCTCGGGATTGCAAGATAACCAAACAAAACTTTTAGTGGATTTCTACTTATTTTATTAAATATCATCTCCACCAAACAGGACAAGCTTGCATCTGTTATAGTTTTGGAGAAAAATGTGTTCATTTCATGTATGCGCGAAATGCCTTAAAAATGGCTTTAAAATGGATTTGGAGCATGGAGACGATTATCTCGGGATTGCAAGATAACCAAACAAAACTTTTAGTGGATTTCTACTTATTTTATTAAATATCATCTCCACCAAACAGGACAAGCTTGCATCTGTTATAGTTTTGGAGAAAAATGTGTTCATTTCATGTATGCGCGAAATGCCTTAAAAATGGCTTTAAAATGGATTTGGAGCATGGAGACGATTATCTCGGGATTGCAATATAACCAAACAAAACTTTTAGTGGATTTCTACTTATTTTATTAAATATCATCTCCACCAAACAGGACAAGCTTGCATCTGTTATAGTTTTGGAGAAAAATGTGTTCATTTCATGTATGCGCGAAATGCCTTAAAAATGGCTTTAAAATGGATTTGGAGCATGGAGACGATTATCTCGGGATTGCAAGATAACCAAACAAAACTTTTAGTGGATTTCTACTTATTTTATTAAATATCATCTCCACCAAACAGGACAAGCTTGCATCTGTTATAGTTTTGGAGAAAAATGTGTTCATTTCATGTATGCGCGAAATGCCTTAAAAATGGCTTTAAAATGGATTTGGAGCATGGAGACGATTATCTCGGGATTGCAAGATAACCAAACAAAACTTTTAGTGGATTTCTACTTATTTTATTAAATATCATCTCCACCAAACAGGACAAGCTTGCATCTGTTATAGTTTTGGAGAAAAATGTGTTCATTTCATGTATGCGCGAAATGCCTTAAAAATGGCTTTAAAATGGATTTGGAGCATGGAGACGATTATCTCGGGATTGCAAGATAACCAAACAAAACTTTTAGTGGATTTCTACTTATTTTATTAAATATCATCTCCACCAAACAGGACAAGCTTGCATCTGTTATAGTTTTGGAGAAAAATGTGTTCATTTCATGTATGCGCGAAATGCCTTAAAAATGGCTTTAAAATGGATTTGGAGCATGGAGACGATTATCTCGGGATTGCAAGATAACCAAACAAAACTTTTAGTGGATTTCTACTTATTTTATTAAATATCATCTCCACCAAACAGGACAAGCTTGCATCTGTTATAGTTTTGGAGAAAAATGTGTTCATTTCATGTATGCGCGAAATGCCTTAAAAATGGCTTTAAAATGGATTTGGAGCATGGAGACGATTATCTCGGGATTGCAAGATAACCAAACAAAACTTTTAGTGGATTTCTACTTATTTTATTAAATATCATCTCCACCAAACAGGACAAGCTTGCATCTGTTATAGTTTTGGAGAAAAATGTGTTCATTTCATGTATGCGCGAAATGCCTTAAAAATGGCTTTAAAATGGATTTGGAGCATGGAGACGATTATCTCGGGATTGCAAGATAACCAAACAAAACTTTTAGTGGATTTCTACTTATTTTATTAAATATCATCTCCACCAAACAGGACAAGCTTGCATCTGTTATAGTTTTGGAGAAAAATGTGTTCATTTCATGTATGCGCGAAATGCCTTAAAAATGGCTTTAAAATGGATTTGGAGCATGGAGACGATTATCTCGGGATTGCAAGATAACCAAACAAAACTTTTAGTGGATTTCTACTTATTTTATTAAATATCATCTCCACCAAACAGGACAAGCTTGCATCTGTTATAGTTTTGGAGAAAAATGTGTTCATTTCATGTATGCGCGAAATGCCTTAAAAATGGCTTTAAAATGGATTTGGAGCATGGAGACGATTATCTCGGGATTGCAAGATAACCAAACAAAACTTTTAGTGGATTTCTACTTATTTTATTAAATATCATCTCCACCAAACAGGACAAGCTTGCATCTGTTATAGTTTTGGAGAAAAATGTGTTCATTTCATGTATGCGCGAAATGCCTTAAAAATGGCTTTAAAATGGATTTGGAGCATGGAGACGATTATCTCGGGATTGCAAGATAACCAAACAAAACTTTTAGTGGATTTCTACTTATTTTATTAAATATCATCTCCACCAAACAGGACAAGCTTGCATCTGTTATAGTTTTGGAGAAAAATGTGTTCATTTCATGTATGCGCGAAATGCCTTAAAAATGGCTTTAAAATGGATTTGGAGCATGGAGACGATTATCTCGGGATTGCAAGATAACCAAACAAAACTTTTAGTGGATTTCTACTTATTTTATTAAATATCATCTCCACCAAACAGGACAAGCTTGCATCTGTTATAGTTTTGGAGAAAAATGTGTTCATTTCATGTATGCGCGAAATGCCTTAAAAATGGCTTTAAAATGGATTTGGAGCATGGAGACGATTATCTCGGGATTGCAAGATAACCAAACAAAACTTTTAGTGGATTTCTACTTATTTTATTAAATATCATCTCCACCAAACAGGACAAGCTTGCATCTGTTATAGTTTTGGAGAAAAATGTGTTCATTTCATGTATGCGCGAAATGCCTTAAAAATGGCTTTAAAATGGATTTGGAGCATGGAGACGATTATCTCGGGATTGCAAGATAACCAAACAAAACTTTTAGTGGATTTCTACTTATTTTATTAAATATCATCTCCACCAAACAGGACAAGCTTGCATCTGTTATAGTTTTGGAGAAAAATGTGTTCATTTCATGTATGCGCGAAATGCCTTAAAAATGGCTTTAAAATGGATTTGGAGCATGGAGACGATTATCTCGGGATTGCAAGATAACCAAACAAAACTTTTAGTGGATTTCTACTTATTTTATTAAATATCATCTCCACCAAACAGGACAAGCTTGCATCTGTTATAGTTTTGGAGAAAAATGTGTTCATTTCATGTATGCGCGAAATGCCTTAAAAATGGCTTTAAAATGGATTTGGAGCATGGAGACGATTATCTCGGGATTGCAAGATAACCAAACAAAACTTTTAGTGGATTTCTACTTATTTTATTAAATATCATCTCCACCAAACAGGACAAGCTTGCATCTGTTATAGTTTTGGAGAAAAATGTGTTCATTTCATGTATGCGCGAAATGCCTTAAAAATGGCTTTAAAATGGATTTGGAGCATGGAGACGATTATCTCGGGATTGCAAGATAACCAAACAAAACTTTTAGTGGATTTCTACTTATTTTATTAAATATCATCTCCACCAAACAGGACAAGCTTGCATCTGTTATAGTTTTGGAGAAAAATGTGTTCATTTCATGTATGCGCGAAATGCCTTAAAAATGGCTTTAAAATGGATTTGGAGCATGGAGACGATTATCTCGGGATTGCAAGATAACCAAACAAAACTTTTAGTGGATTTCTACTTATTTTATTAAATATCATCTCCACCAAACAGGACAAGCTTGCATCTGTTATAGTTTTGGAGAAAAATGTGTTCATTTCATGTATGCGCGAAATGCCTTAAAAATGGCTTTAAAATGGATTTGGAGCATGGAGACGATTATCTCGGGATTGCAAGATAACCAAACAAAACTTTTAGTGGATTTCTACTTATTTTATTAAATATCATCTCCACCAAACAGGACAAGCTTGCATCTGTTATAGTTTTGGAGAAAAATGTGTTCATTTCATGTATGCGCGAAATGCCTTAAAAATGGCTTTAAAATGGATTTGGAGCATGGAGACGATTATCTCGGGATTGCAAGATAACCAAACAAAACTTTTAGTGGATTTCTACTTATTTTATTAAATATCATCTCCACCAAACAGGACAAGCTTGCATCTGTTATAGTTTTGGAGAAAAATGTGTTCATTTCATGTATGCGCGAAATGCCTTAAAAATGGCTTTAAAATGGATTTGGAGCATGGAGACGATTATCTCGGGATTGCAAGATAACCAAACAAAACTTTTAGTGGATTTCTACTTATTTTATTAAATATCATCTCCACCAAACAGGACAAGCTTGCATCTGTTATAGTTTTGGAGAAAAATGTGTTCATTTCATGTATGCGCGAAATGCCTTAAAAATGGCTTTAAAATGGATTTGGAGCATGGAGACGATTATCTCGGGATTGCAAGATAACCAAACAAAACTTTTAGTGGATTTCTACTTATTTTATTAAATATCATCTCCACCAAACAGGACAAGCTTGCATCTGTTATAGTTTTGGAGAAAAATGTGTTCATTTCATGTATGCGCGAAATGCCTTAAAAATGGCTTTAAAATGGATTTGGAGCATGGAGACGATTATCTCGGGATTGCAAGATAACCAAACAAAACTTTTAGTGGATTTCTACTTATTTTATTAAATATCATCTCCACCAAACAGGACAAGCTTGCATCTGTTATAGTTTTGGAGAAAAATGTGTTCATTTCATGTATGCGCGAAATGCCTTAAAAATGGCTTTAAAATGGATTTGGAGCATGGAGACGATTATCTCGGGATTGCAAGATAACCAAACAAAACTTTTAGTGGATTTCTACTTATTTTATTAAATATCATCTCCACCAAACAGGACAAGCTTGCATCTGTTATAGTTTTGGAGAAAAATGTGTTCATTTCATGTATGCGCGAAATGCCTTAAAAATGGCTTTAAAATGGATTTGGAGCATGGAGACGATTATCTCGGGATTGCAAGATAACCAAACAAAACTTTTAGTGGATTTCTACTTATTTTATTAAATATCATCTCCACCAAACAGGACAAGCTTGCATCTGTTATAGTTTTGGAGAAAAATGTGTTCATTTCATGTATGCGCGAAATGCCTTAAAAATGGCTTTAAAATGGATTTGGAGCATGGAGACGATTATCTCGGGATTGCAAGATAACCAAACAAAACTTTTAGTGGATTTCTACTTATTTTATTAAATATCATCTCCACCAAACAGGACAAGCTTGCATCTGTTATAGTTTTGGAGAAAAATGTGTTCATTTCATGTATGCGCGAAATGCCTTAAAAATGGCTTTAAAATGGATTTGGAGCATGGAGACGATTATCTCGGGATTGCAAGATAACCAAACAAAACTTTTAGTGGATTTCTACTTATTTTATTAAATATCATCTCCACCAAACAGGACAAGCTTGCATCTGTTATAGTTTTGGAGAAAAATGTGTTCATTTCATGTATGCGCGAAATGCCTTAAAAATGGCTTTAAAATGGATTTGGAGCATGGAGACGATTATCTCGGGATTGCAAGATAACCAAACAAAACTTTTAGTGGATTTCTACTTATTTTATTAAATATCATCTCCACCAAACAGGACAAGCTTGCATCTGTTATAGTTTTGGAGAAAAATGTGTTCATTTCATGTATGCGCGAAATGCCTTAAAAATGGCTTTAAAATGGATTTGGAGCATGGAGACGATTATCTCGGGATTGCAAGATAACCAAACAAAACTTTTAGTGGATTTCTACTTATTTTATTAAATATCATCTCCACCAAACAGGACAAGCTTGCATCTGTTATAGTTTTGGAGAAAAATGTGTTCATTTCATGTATGCGCGAAATGCCTTAAAAATGGCTTTAAAATGGATTTGGAGCATGGAGACGATTATCTCGGGATTGCAAGATAACCAAACAAAACTTTTAGTGGATTTCTACTTATTTTATTAAATATCATCTCCACCAAACAGGACAAGCTTGCATCTGTTATAGTTTTGGAGAAAAATGTGTTCATTTCATGTATGCGCGAAATGCCTTAAAAATGGCTTTAAAATGGATTTGGAGCATGGAGACGATTATCTCGGGATTGCAAGATAACCAAACAAAACTTTTAGTGGATTTCTACTTATTTTATTAAATATCATCTCCACCAAACAGGACAAGCTTGCATCTGTTATAGTTTTGGAGAAAAATGTGTTCATTTCATGTATGCGCGAAATGCCTTAAAAATGGCTTTAAAATGGATTTGGAGCATGGAGACGATTATCTCGGGATTGCAAGATAACCAAACAAAACTTTTAGTGGATTTCTACTTATTTTATTAAATATCATCTCCACCAAACAGGACAAGCTTGCATCTGTTATAGTTTTGGAGAAAAATGTGTTCATTTCATGTATGCGCGAAATGCCTTAAAAATGGCTTTAAAATGGATTTGGAGCATGGAGACGATTATCTCGGGATTGCAAGATAACCAAACAAAACTTTTAGTGGATTTCTACTTATTTTATTAAATATCATCTCCACCAAACAGGACAAGCTTGCATCTGTTATAGTTTTGGAGAAAAATGTGTTCATTTCATGTATGCGCGAAATGCCTTAAAAATGGCTTTAAAATGGATTTGGAGCATGGAGACGATTATCTCGGGATTGCAAGATAACCAAACAAAACTTTTAGTGGATTTCTACTTATTTTATTAAATATCATCTCCACCAAACAGGACAAGCTTGCATCTGTTATAGTTTTGGAGAAAAATGTGTTCATTTCATGTATGCGCGAAATGCCTTAAAAATGGCTTTAAAATGGATTTGGAGCATGGAGACGATTATCTCGGGATTGCAAGATAACCAAACAAAACTTTTAGTGGATTTCTACTTATTTTATTAAATATCATCTCCACCAAACAGGACAAGCTTGCATCTGTTATAGTTTTGGAGAAAAATGTGTTCATTTCATGTATGCGCGAAATGCCTTAAAAATGGCTTTAAAATGGATTTGGAGCATGGAGACGATTATCTCGGGATTGCAAGATAACCAAACAAAACTTTTAGTGGATTTCTACTTATTTTATTAAATATCATCTCCACCAAACAGGACAAGCTTGCATCTGTTATAGTTTTGGAGAAAAATGTGTTCATTTCATGTATGCGCGAAATGCCTTAAAAATGGCTTTAAAATGGATTTGGAGCATGGAGACGATTATCTCGGGATTGCAAGATAACCAAACAAAACTTTTAGTGGATTTCTACTTATTTTATTAAATATCATCTCCACCAAACAGGACAAGCTTGCATCTGTTATAGTTTTGGAGAAAAATGTGTTCATTTCATGTATGCGCGAAATGCCTTAAAAATGGCTTTAAAATGGATTTGGAGCATGGAGACGATTATCTCGGGATTGCAAGATAACCAAACAAAACTTTTAGTGGATTTCTACTTATTTTATTAAATATCATCTCCACCAAACAGGACAAGCTTGCATCTGTTATAGTTTTGGAGAAAAATGTGTTCATTTCATGTATGCGCGAAATGCCTTAAAAATGGCTTTAAAATGGATTTGGAGCATGGAGACGATTATCTCGGGATTGCAAGATAACCAAACAAAACTTTTAGTGGATTTCTACTTATTTTATTAAATATCATCTCCACCAAACAGGACAAGCTTGCATCTGTTATAGTTTTGGAGAAAAATGTGTTCATTTCATGTATGCGCGAAATGCCTTAAAAATGGCTTTAAAATGGATTTGGAGCATGGAGACGATTATCTCGGGATTGCAAGATAACCAAACAAAACTTTTAGTGGATTTCTACTTATTTTATTAAATATCATCTCCACCAAACAGGACAAGCTTGCATCTGTTATAGTTTTGGAGAAAAATGTGTTCATTTCATGTATGCGCGAAATGCCTTAAAAATGGCTTTAAAATGGATTTGGAGCATGGAGACGATTATCTCGGGATTGCAAGATAACCAAACAAAACTTTTAGTGGATTTCTACTTATTTTATTAAATATCATCTCCACCAAACAGGACAAGCTTGCATCTGTTATAGTTTTGGAGAAAAATGTGTTCATTTCATGTATGCGCGAAATGCCTTAAAAATGGCTTTAAAATGGATTTGGAGCATGGAGACGATTATCTCGGGATTGCAAGATAACCAAACAAAACTTTTAGTGGATTTCTACTTATTTTATTAAATATCATCTCCACCAAACAGGACAAGCTTGCATCTGTTATAGTTTTGGAGAAAAATGTGTTCATTTCATGTATGCGCGAAATGCCTTAAAAATGGCTTTAAAATGGATTTGGAGCATGGAGACGATTATCTCGGGATTGCAAGATAACCAAACAAAACTTTTAGTGGATTTCTACTTATTTTATTAAATATCATCTCCACCAAACAGGACAAGCTTGCATCTGTTATAGTTTTGGAGAAAAATGTGTTCATTTCATGTATGCGCGAAATGCCTTAAAAATGGCTTTAAAATGGATTTGGAGCATGGAGACGATTATCTCGGGATTGCAAGATAACCAAACAAAACTTTTAGTGGATTTCTACTTATTTTATTAAATATCATCTCCACCAAACAGGACAAGCTTGCATCTGTTATAGTTTTGGAGAAAAATGTGTTCATTTCATGTATGCGCGAAATGCCTTAAAAATGGCTTTAAAATGGATTTGGAGCATGGAGACGATTATCTCGGGATTGCAAGATAACCAAACAAAACTTTTAGTGGATTTCTACTTATTTTATTAAATATCATCTCCACCAAACAGGACAAGCTTGCATCTGTTATAGTTTTGGAGAAAAATGTGTTCATTTCATGTATGCGCGAAATGCCTTAAAAATGGCTTTAAAATGGATTTGGAGCATGGAGACGATTATCTCGGGATTGCAAGATAACCAAACAAAACTTTTAGTGGATTTCTACTTATTTTATTAAATATCATCTCCACCAAACAGGACAAGCTTGCATCTGTTATAGTTTTGGAGAAAAATGTGTTCATTTCATGTATGCGCGAAATGCCTTAAAAATGGCTTTAAAATGGATTTGGAGCATGGAGACGATTATCTCGGGATTGCAAGATAACCAAACAAAACTTTTAGTGGATTTCTACTTATTTTAGTTAAATATCATCTCCACCAAACAGGACAAGCTTGCATCTGTTATAGTTTTGGAGAAAAATGTGTTCATTTCATGTATGCGCGAAATGCCTTAAAAATGGCTTTAAAATGGATTTGGAGCATGGAGACGATTATCTCGGGATTGCAAGATAACCAAACAAAACTTTTAGTGGATTTCTACTTATTTTATTAAATATCATCTCCACCAAACAGGACAAGCTTGCATCTGTTATAGTTTTGGAGAAAAATGTGTTCATTTCATGTATGCGCGAAATGCCTTAAAAATGGCTTTAAAATGGATTTGGAGCATGGAGACGATTATCTCGGGATTGCAAGATAACCAAACAAAACTTTTAGTGGATTTCTACTTATTTTATTAAATATCATCTCCACCAAACAGGACAAGCTTGCATCTGTTATAGTTTTGGAGAAAAATGTGTTCATTTCATGTATGCGCGAAATGCCTTAAAAATGGCTTTAAAATGGATTTGGAGCATGGAGACGATTATCTCGGGATTGCAAGATAACCAAACAAAACTTTTAGTGGATTTCTACTTATTTTATTAAATATCATCTCCACCAAACAGGACAAGCTTGCATCTGTTATAGTTTTGGAGAAAAATGTGTTCATTTCATGTATGCGCGAAATGCCTTAAAAATGGCTTTAAAATGGATTTGGAGCATGGAGACGATTATCTCGGGATTGCAAGATAACCAAACAAAACTTTTAGTGGATTTCTACTTATTTTATTAAATATCATCTCCACCAAACAGGACAAGCTTGCATCTGTTATAGTTTTGGAGAAAAATGTGTTCATTTCATGTATGCGCGAAATGCCTTAAAAATGGCTTTAAAATGGATTTGGAGCATGGAGACGATTATCTCGGGATTGCAAGATAACCAAACAAAACTTTTAGTGGATTTCTACTTATTTTATTAAATATCATCTCCACCAAACAGGACAAGCTTGCATCTGTTATAGTTTTGGAGAAAAATGTGTTCATTTCATGTATGCGCGAAATGCCTTAAAAATGGCTTTAAAATGGATTTGGAGCATGGAGACGATTATCTCGGGATTGCAAGATAACCAAACAAAACTTTTAGTGGATTTCTACTTATTTTATTAAATATCATCTCCACCAAACAGGACAAGCTTGCATCTGTTATAGTTTTGGAGAAAAATGTGTTCATTTCATGTATGCGCGAAATGCCTTAAAAATGGCTTTAAAATGGATTTGGAGCATGGAGACGATTATCTCGGGATTGCAAGATAACCAAACAAAACTTTTAGTGGATTTCTACTTATTTTATTAAATATCATCTCCACCAAACAGGACAAGCTTGCATCTGTTATAGTTTTGGAGAAAAATGTGTTCATTTCATGTATGCGCGAAATGCCTTAAAAATGGCTTTAAAATGGATTTGGAGCATGGAGACGATTATCTCGGGATTGCAAGATAACCAAACAAAACTTTTAGTGGATTTCTACTTATTTTATTAAATATCATCTCCACCAAACAGGACAAGCTTGCATCTGTTATAGTTTGGAGAAAAATGTGTTCATTTCATGTATGCGCGAAATGCCTTAAAAATGGCTTTAAAATGGATTTGGAGCATGGAGACGATTATCTCGGGATTGCAAGATAACCAAACAAAACTTTTAGTGGATTTCTACTTATTTTATTAAATATCATCTCCACCAAACAGGACAAGCTTGCATCTGTTATAGTTTTGGAGAAAAATGTGTTCATTTCATGTATGCGCGAAATGCCTTAAAAATGGCTTTAAAATGGATTTGGAGCATGGAGACGATTATCTCGGGATTGCAAGATAACCAAACAAAACTTTTAGTGGATTTCTACTTATTTTATTAAATATCATCTCCACCAAACAGGACAAGCTTGCATCTGTTATAGTTTTGGAGAAAAATGTGTTCATTTCATGTATGCGCGAAATGCCTTAAAAATGGCTTTAAAATGGATTTGGAGCATGGAGACGATTATCTCGGGATTGCAAGATAACCAAACAAAACTTTTAGTGGATTTCTACTTATTTTATTAAATATCATCTCCACCAAACAGGACAAGCTTGCATCTGTTATAGTTTTGGAGAAAAATGTGTTCATTTCATGTATGCGCGAAATGCCTTAAAAATGGCTTTAAAATGGATTTGGAGCATGGAGACGATTATCTCGGGATTGCAAGATAACCAAACAAAACTTTTAGTGGATTTCTACTTATTTTATTAAATATCATCTCCACCAAACAGGACAAGCTTGCATCTGTTATAGTTTTGGAGAAAAATGTGTTCATTTCATGTATGCGCGAAATGCCTTAAAAATGGCTTTAAAATGGATTTGGAGCATGGAGACGATTATCTCGGGATTGCAAGATAACCAAACAAAACTTTTAGTGGATTTCTACTTATTTTATTAAATATCATCTCCACCAAACAGGACAAGCTTGCATCTGTTATAGTTTTGGAGAAAAATGTGTTCATTTCATGTATGCGCGAAATGCCTTAAAAATGGCTTTAAAATGGATTTGGAGCATGGAGACGATTATCTCGGGATTGCAAGATAACCAAACAAAACTTTTAGTGGATTTCTACTTATTTTATTAAATATCATCTCCACCAAACAGGACAAGCTTGCATCTGTTATAGTTTTGGAGAAAAATGTGTTCATTTCATGTATGCGCGAAATGCCTTAAAAATGGCTTTAAAATGGATTTGGAGCATGGAGACGATTATCTCGGGATTGCAAGATAACCAAACAAAACTTTTAGTGGATTTCTACTTATTTTATTAAATATCATCTCCACCAAACAGGACAAGCTTGCATCTGTTATAGTTTTGGAGAAAAATGTGTTCATTTCATGTATGCGCGAAATGCCTTAAAAATGGCTTTAAAATGGATTTGGAGCATGGAGACGATTATCTCGGGATTGCAAGATAACCAAACAAAACTTTTAGTGGATTTCTACTTATTTTATTAAATATCATCTCCACCAAACAGGACAAGCTTGCATCTGTTATAGTTTTGGAGAAAAATGTGTTCATTTCATGTATGCGCGAAATGCCTTAAAAATGGCTTTAAAATGGATTTGGAGCATGGAGACGATTATCTCGGGATTGCAAGATAACCAAACAAAACTTTTAGTGGATTTCTACTTATTTTATTAAATATCATCTCCACCAAACAGGACAAGCTTGCATCTGTTATAGTTTTGGAGAAAAATGTGTTCATTTCATGTATGCGCGAAATGCCTTAAAAATGGCTTTAAAATGGATTTGGAGCATGGAGACGATTATCTCGGGATTGCAATATAACCAAACAAAACTTTTAGTGGATTTCTACTTATTTTATTAAATATCATCTCCACCAAACAGGACAAGCTTGCATCTGTTATAGTTTTGGAGAAAAATGTGTTCATTTCATGTATGCGCGAAATGCCTTAAAAATGGCTTTAAAATGGATTTGGAGCATGGAGACGATTATCTCGGGATTGCAAGATAACCAAACAAAACTTTTAGTGGATTTCTACTTATTTTATTAAATATCATCTCCACCAAACAGGGACAAGCTTGCATCTGTTATAGTTTTGGAGAAAAATGTGTTCATTTCATGTATGCGCGAAATGCCTTAAAAATGGCTTTAAAATGGATTTGGAGCATGGAGACGATTATCTCGGGATTGCAATATAACCAAACAAAACTTTTAGTGGATTTCTACTTATTTTATTAAATATCATCTCCACCAAACAGGACAAGCTTGCATCTGTTATAGTTTTGGAGAAAAATGTGTTCATTTCATGTATGCGCGAAATGCCTTAAAAATGGCTTTAAAATGGATTTGGAGCATGGAGACGATTATCTCGGGATTGCAAGATAACCAAACAAAACTTTTAGTGGATTTCTACTTAATTTATTAAATATCATCTCCACCAAACAGGACAAGCTTGCATCTGTTATAGTTTTGGAGAAAAATGTGTTCATTTCATGTATGCGCGAAATGCCTTAAAAATGGCTTTAAAATGGATTTGGAGCATGGAGACGATTATCTCGGGATTGCAAGATAACCAAACAAAACTTTTAGTGGATTTCTACTTATTTTATTAAATATCATCTCCACCAAACAGGACAAGCTTGCATCTGTTATAGTTTTGGAGAAAAATGTGTTCATTTCATGTATGCGCGAAATGCCTTAAAAATGGCTTTAAAATGGATTTGGAGCATGGAGACGATTATCTCGGGATTGCAAGATAACCAAACAAAACTTTTAGTGGATTTCTACTTATTTTATTAAATATCATCTCCACCAAACAGGACAAGCTTGCATCTGTTATAGTTTTGGAGAAAAATGTGTTCATTTCATGTATGCGCGAAATGCCTTAAAAATGGCTTTAAAATGGATTTGGAGCATGGAGACGATTATCTCGGGATTGCAATATAACCAAACAAAACGTTTAGTGGATTTCTACTTATTTTATTAAATATCATCTCCACCAAACAGGACAAGCTTGCATCTGTTATAGTTTTGGAGAAAAATGTGTTCATTTCATGTATGCGCGAAATGCCTTAAAAATGGCTTTAAAATGGATTTGGAGCATGGAGACGATTATCTCGGGATTGCAAGATAACCAAACAAAACTTTTAGTGGATTTCTACTTATTTTATTAAATATCATCTCCACCAAACAGGACAAGCTTGCATCTGTTATAGTTTTGGAGAAAAATGTGTTCATTTCATGTATGCGCGAAATGCCTTAAAAATGGCTTTAAAATGGATTTGGAGCATGGAGACGATTATCTCGGGATTGCAAGATAACCAAACAAAACTTTTAGTGGATTTCTACTTATTTTATTAAATATCATCTCCACCAAACAGGACAAGCTTGCATCTGTTATAGTTTTGGAGAAAAATGTGTTCATTTCATGTATGCGCGAAATGCCTTAAAAATGGCTTTAACATGGATTTGGAGCATGGAGACGATTATCTCGGGATTGCAAGATAACCAAACAAAACTTTTAGTGGATTTCTACTTATTTTATTAAATATCATCTCCACCAAACAGGACAAGCTTGCATCTGTTATAGTTTTGGAGAAAAATGTGTTCATTTCATGTATGCGCGAAATGCCTTAAAAATGGCTTTAAAATGGATTTGGAGCATGGAGACGATTATCTCGGGATTGCAAGATAACCAAACAAAACTTTTAGGGGATTTCTACTTATTTTATTAAATATCATCTCCACCAAACAGGACAAGCTTGCATCTGTTATAGTTTTGGAGAAAAATGTGTTCATTTCATGTATGCGCGAAATGCCTTAAAAATGGCTTTAAAATGGATTTGGAGCATGGAGACGATTATCTCGGGATTGCAATATAACCAAACAAAACTTTTAGTGGATTTCTACTTATTTTATTAAATATCATCTCCACCAAACAGGACAAGCTTGCATCTGTTATAGTTTTGGAGAAAAATGTGTTCATTTCATGTATGCGCGAAATGCCTTAAAAATGGCTTTAAAATGGATTTGGAGCATGGAGACGATTATCTCGGGATTGCAAGATAACCATACAAAACTTTTAGTGGATTTCTACTTATTTTATTAAATATCATCTCCACCAAACAGGACAAGCTTGCATCTGTTATAGTTTTGGAGAAAAATGTGTTCATTTCATGTATGCGCGAAATGCCTTAAAAATGGCTTTAAAATGGATTTGGAGCATGGAGACGATTATCTCGGGATTGCAAGATAACCAAACAAAACTTTTAGTGGATTTCTACTTATTCTATTAAATATCATCTCCACCAAACAGGACAAGCTTGCATCTGTTATAGTTTTGGAGAAAAATGTGTTCATTTCATGTATGCGCGAAATGCCTTAAAAATGGCTTTAAAATGGATTTGGAGCATGGAGACGATTATCTCGGGATTGCAAGATAACCAAACAAAACTTTTAGTGGATTTCTACTTATTTTATTAAATATCATCTCCACCAAACAGGACAAGCTTGCATCTGTTATAGTTTTGGAGAAAAATGTGTTCATTTCATGTATGCGCGAAATGCCTTAAAAATGGCTTTAAAATGGATTTGGAGCATGGAGACGATTATCTCGGGATTGCAAGATAACCAAACAAAACTTTTAGTGGATTTCTACTTATTCTATTAAATATCATCTCCACCAAACAGGACAAGCTTGCATCTGTTATAGTTTTGGAGAAAAATGTGTTCATTTCATGTATGCGCGAAATGCCTTAAAAATGGCTTTAAAATGGATTTGGAGCATGGAGACGATTATCTCGGGATTGCAAGATAACCAAACAAAACTTTTAGTGGATTTCTACTTATTTTATTAAATATCATCTCCACCAAACAGGACAAGCTTGCATCTGTTATAGTTTTGGAGAAAAATGTGTTCATTTCATGTATGCGCGAAATGCCTTAAAAATGGCTTTAAAATGGATTTGGAGCATGGAGACGATTATCTCGGGATTGCAATATAACCAAACAAAACTTTTAGTGGATTTCTACTTATTTTATTAAATATCATCTCCACCAAACAGGACAAGCTTGCATCTGTTATAGTTTTGGAGAAAAATGTGTTCATTTCATGTATGCGCGAAATGCCTTAAAAATGGCTTTAAAATGGATTTGGAGCATGGAGACGATTATCTCGGGATTGCAAGATAACCAAACAAAACTTTTAGTGGATTTCTACTTATTTTATTAAATATCATCTCCACCAAACAGGACAAGCTTGCATCTGTTATAGTTTTGGAGAAAAATGTGTTCATTTCATGTATGCGCGAAATGCCTTAAAAATGGCTTTAAAATGGATTTGGAGCATGGAGACGATTATCTCGGGATTGCAAGATAACCAAACAAAACTTTTAGTGGATTTCTACTTATTTTATTAAATATCATCTCCACCAAACAGGACAAGCTTGCATCTGTTATAGTTTTGGAGAAAAATGTGTTCATTTCATGTATGCGCGAAATGCCTTAAAAATGGCTTTAAAATGGATTTGGAGCATGGAGACGATTATCTCGGGATTGCAATATAACCAAACAAAACTTTTAGTGGATTTCTACTTATTTTATTAAATATCATCTCCACCAAACAGGACAAGCTTGCATTTGTTATAGTTTTGGAGAAAAATGTGTTCATTTCATGTATGCGCGAAATGCCTTAAAAATGGCTTTAAAATGGATTTGGAGCATGGAGACGATTATCTCGGGATTGCAAGATAACCAAACAAAACTTTTAGTGGATTTCTACTTATTTTATTAAATATCATCTCCACCAAACAGGACAAGCTTGCATATGTTATAGTTTTGGAGAAAAATGTGTTCATTTCATGTATGCGCGAAATGCCTTAAAAATGGCTTTAAAATGGATTTGGAGCATGGAGACGATTATCTCGGGATTGCAAGATAACCAAACAAAACTTTTAGTGGATTTCTACTTATTTTATTAAATATCATCTCCACCAAACAGGACAAGCTTGCATCTGTTATAGTTTTGGAGAAAAATGTGTTCATTTCATGTATGCGCGAAATGCCTTAAAAATGGCTTTAAAATGGATTTGGAGCATGGAGACGATTATCTCGGGATTGCAAGATAACCAAACAAAACTTTTAGTGGATTTCTACTTATTTTATTAAATATCATCTCCACCAAACAGGACAAGCTTGCATCTGTTATAGTTTTGGAGAAAAATGTGTTCATTTCATGTATGCGCGAAATGCCTTAAAAATGGCTTTAAAATGGATTTGGAGCATGGAGACGATTATCTCGGGATTGCAAGATAACCAAACAAAACTTTTAGTGGATTTCTACTTATTTTATTAAATATCATCTCCACCAAACAGGACAAGCTTGCATGTGTTATAGTTTTGGAGAAAAATGTGTTCATTTCATGTATGCGCGAAATGCCTTAAAAATGGCTTTAAAATG
This sequence comes from Anomaloglossus baeobatrachus, assembly GCF_048569485.1. NCBI lineage: Eukaryota > Metazoa > Chordata > Amphibia > Anura > Aromobatidae > Anomaloglossus > Anomaloglossus baeobatrachus. The sequence goes on along the minus strand of NW_027441981.1, from coordinate 57,293 downwards.
GATTTGGAGCATGGAGACGATTATCTCGGGATTGCAAGATAACCAAACAAAACTTTTAGTGGATTTCTACTTATTTTATTAAATATCATCTCCACCAAACAGGACAAGCTTGCATCTGTTATAGTTTTGGAGAAAAATGTGTTCATTTCATGTATGCGCGAAATGCCTTAAAAATGGCTTTAAAATGGATTTGGAGCATGGAGACGATTATCTCGGGATTGCAAGATAACCAAACAAAACTTTTAGTGGATTTCTACTTATTTTATTAAATATCATCTCCACCAAACAGGACAAGCTTGCATCTGTTATAGTTTTGGAGAAAAATGTGTTCATTTCATGTATGCGCGAAATGCCTTAAAAATGGCTTTAAAATGGATTTGGAGCATGGAGACGATTATCTCGGGATTGCAATATAACCAAACAAAACTTTTAGTGGATTTCTACTTATTTTATTAAATATCATTTCCACCAAACAGGACAAGCTTGCATCTGTTATAGTTTTGGAGAAAAATGTGTTCATTTCATGTATGCGCGAAATGCCTTAAAAATGGCTTTAAAATGGATTTGGAGCATGGAGACGATTATCTCGGGATTGCAAGATAACCAAACAAAACTTTTAGTGGATTTCTACTTATTTTATTAAATATCATCTCCACCAAACAGGACAAGCTTGCATCTGTTATAGTTTTGGAGAAAAATGTGTTCATTTCATGTATGCGCGAAATGCCTTAAAAATGGCTTTAAAATGGATTTGGAGCATGGAGACGATTATCTCGGGATTGCAAGATAACCAAACAAAACTTTTAGTGGATTTCTACTTATTTTATTAAATATCATCTCCACCAAACAGGACAAGCTTGCATCTGTTATAGTTTTGGAGAAAAATGTGTTCATTTCATGTATGCGCGAAATGCCTTAAAAATGGCTTTAAAATGGATTTGGAGCATGGAGACGATTATCTCGGGATTGCAATATAACCAAACAAAACTTTTAGTGGATTTCTACTTATTTTATTAAATATCATCTCCACCAAACAGGACAAGCTTGCATCTGTTATAGTTTTGGAGAAAAATGTGTTCATTTCATGTATGCGCGAAATGCCTTAAAAATGGCTTTAAAATGGATTTGGAGCATGGAGACGATTATCTCGGGATTGCAAGATAACCAAACAAAACTTTTAGTGGATTTCTACTTATTTTATTAAATATCATCTCCACCAAACAGGACAAGCTTGCATCTGTTATAGTTTTGGAGAAAAATGTGTTCATTTCATGTATGCGCGAAATGCCTTAAAAATGGCTTTAAAATGGATTTGGAGCATGGAGACGATTATCTCGGGATTGCAAGATAACCAAACAAAACTTTTAGTGGATTTCTACTTATTTTATTAAATATCATCTCCACCAAACAGGACAAGCTTGCATCTGTTATAGTTTTGGAGAAAAATGTGTTCATTTCATGTATGCGCGAAATGCCTTAAAAATGGCTTTAAAATGGATTTGGAGCATGGAGACGATTATCTCGGGATTGCAAGATAACCAAACAAAACTTTTAGTGGATTTCTACTTATTTTATTAAATATCATCTCCACCAAACAGGACAAGCTTGCATCTGTTATAGTTTTGGAGAAAAATGTGTTCATTTCATGTATGCGCGAAATGCCTTAAAAATGGCTTTAAAATGGATTTGGAGCATGGAGACGATTATCTCGGGATTGCAAGATAACCAAACAAAACTTTTAGTGGATTTCTACTTATTTTATTAAATATCATCTCCACCAAACAGGACAAGCTTGCATCTGTTATAGTTTTGGAGAAAAATGTGTTCATTTCATGTATGCGCGAAATGCCTTAAAAATGGCTTTAAAATGGATTTGGAGCATGGAGACGATTATCTCGGGATTGCAAGATAACCAAACAAAACTTTTAGTGGATTTCTACTTATTTTATTAAATATCATCTCCACCAAACAGGACAAGCTTGCATCTGTTATAGTTTTGGAGAAAAATGTGTTCATTTCATGTATGCGCGAAATGCCTTAAAAATGGCTTTAAAATGGATTTGGAGCATGGAGACGATTATCTCGGGATTGCAAGATAACCAAACAAAACTTTTAGTGGATTTCTACTTATTTTATTAAATATCATCTCCACCAAACAGGACAAGCTTGCATGTGTTATAGTTTTGGAGAAAAATGTGTTCATTTCATGTATGCGCAAAATGCCTTTGAAATGGCTTTAAAATGGATTTGGAGCATGGAGACGATTATCTCGGGATTGCAAGATAACCAAACAAAACTTTTAGTGGATTTCTACTTATTTTATTAAATATCATCTCCACCAAACAGGACAAGCTTGCATCTGTTATAGTTTTGGAGAAAAATGTGTTCATTTCATGTATGCGCGAAATGCCTTAAAAATGGCTTTAAAATGGATTTGGAGCATGGAGACGATTATCTCGGGATTGCAAGATAACCAAACAAAACTTTTGGTGGTTTTCTACTTATTTTATTAAATATCATCTCCACCAAACAGGACAAGCTTGCATGTGTTATAGTTTTGGAGAAAAATGTGTTCATTTCATGTATGCGCAAAATGCCTTTGAAATGGCTTTAAAATGGATTTGGAGCATGGAGACGATTATCTCAGGATGGCAATATAAACAAACGAAACTTTTAGTAGATTTCTACTTATTTTATTAAATATGATCTCCACCAAACAGGACAAGCTTGCATCTGTTATAGTTTTGGAGAAAAATGTGTTCATTTCATGTATGCGCGAAATGCCTTAAAAATGGCTTTAAAATGGATTTGGAGCATGGAGACGATTATCTCGGGATTGCAAGATAACCAAACAAAACTTTTAGTGGATTTCTACTTATTTTATTAAATATCATCTCCACCAAACAGGACAAGCTTGCATCTGTTATAGTTTTGGAGAAAAATGTGTTCATTTCATGTATGCGCGAAATGCCTTAAAAATGGCTTTAAAATGGATTTGGAGCATGGAGACGATTATCTCGGGATTGCAAGATAACCGAACAAAACTTTTAGTGGATTTCTACTTATTTTATTAAATATCATCTCCACCAAACAGGACAAGCTTGCATCTGTTATAGTTTTGGAGAAAAATGTGTTCATTTCATGTATGCGCGAAATGCCTTAAAAATGGCTTTAAAATGGATTTGGAGCATGGAGACGATTATCTCGGGATTGCAAGATAACCAAACAAAACTTTTAGTGGATTTCTACTTATTTTATTAAATATCATCTCCACCAAACAGGACAAGCTTGCATCTGTTATAGTTTTGGAGAAAAATGTGTTCATTTCATGTATGCGCGAAATGCCTTAAAAATGGCTTTAAAATGGATTTGGAGCATGGAGACGATTATCTCGGGATTGCAAGATAACCAAACAAAACTTTTAGTGGATTTCTACTTATTTTATTAAATATCATCTCCACCAAACAGGACAAGCTTGCATCTGTTATAGTTTTGGAGAAAAATGTGTTCATTTCATGTATGCGCGAAATGCCTTAAAAATGGCTTTAAAATGGATTTGGAGCATGGAGACGATTATCTCGGGATTGCAAGATAACCAAACAAAACTTTTAGTGGATTTCTACTTATTTTATTAAATATCATCTCCACCAAACAGGACAAGCTTGCATCTGTTATAGTTTTAGAGAAAAATGTGTTCATTTCATGTATGCGCGAAATGCCTTAAAAATGGCTTTAAAATGGATTTGGAGCATGGAGACGATTATCTCGGGATTGCAAGATAACCAAACAAAACTTTTAGTGGATTTCTACTTATTTTATTAAATATCATCTCCACCAAACAGGACAAGCTTGCATGTGTTATACTTTTGGAGAAAAATGTGTTCATTTCATGTATGCGCAAAATGCCTTTGAAATGGCTTTAAAATGGATTTGGAGCATGGAGACGATTATCTCAGGATGGCAATATAAACAAACGAAACTTTTAGTAGATTTCTACTTATTTTATTAAATATTATCTCCACCAAACAGGACAAGCTTGCATCTGTTATAGTTTTGGAGAAAAATGTGTTCATTTCATGTATGCGCGAAATGCCTTAAAAATGGCTTTAAAATGGATTTGGAGCATGGAGACGATTATCTCGGGATTGCAAGATAACCAAACAAAACTTTTAGTGGATTTCTACTTATTTTATTAAATATCATCTCCACCAAACAGGACAAGCTTGCATCTGTTATAGTTTTGGAGAAAAATGTGTTCATTTCATGTATGCGCGAAATGCCTTAAAAATGGCTTTAAAATGGATTTGGAGCATGGAGACGATTATCTCGGGATTGCAAGATAACCAAACAAAACTTTTAGTGGATTTCTACTTATTTTATTAAATATCATCTCCACCAAACAGGACAAGCTTTCATGTGTTATAGTTTTGGAGAAAAATGTGTTCATTTCATGTATGCGCGAAATGCCTTAAAAATGGCTTTAAAATGGATTTGGAGCATGAAGACGATTATCTCGGGATTGCAAGATAACCAAACAAAACTTTTAGTGGATTTCTACTTATTTTATTAAATATCATCTCCACCAAACAGGACAAGCTTGCATCTGTTATAGTTTTGGAGAAAAATGTGTTCATTTCATGTATGCGCGAAATGCCTTAAAAATGGCTTTAAAATGGATTTGGAGCATGGAGACGATTATCTCGGGATTGCAAGATAACCAAACAAAACTTTTAGTGGATTTCTACTTATTTTATTAAATATCATCTTCACCAAACAGGACAAGCTTGCATCTGTTATAGTTTTGGAGAAAAATGTGTTCATTTCATGTATGCGCGAAATGCCTTAAAAATGGCTTTAAAATGGATTTGGAGCATGGAGACGATTATCTCGGGATTGCAATATAACCAAACAAAACTTTTAGTGGATTTCTACTTATTTTATTAAATATCATCTCCACCAAACAGGACAAGCTTGCATCTGTTATAGTTTTGGAGAAAAATGTGTTCATTTCATGTATGCGCGAAATGCCTTAAAAATGGCTTTAAAATGGATTTGGAGCATGGAGACGATTATCTCGGGATTGCAAGATAACCAAACAAAACTTTTAGTGGATTTCTACTTATTTTATTAAATATCATCTCCACCAAACAGGACAAGCTTGCATCTGTTATAGTTTTGGAGAAAAATGTGTTCATTTCATGTATGCGCGAAATGCCTTAAAAATGGCTTTAAAATGGATTTGGAGCATGGAGACGATTATCTCGGGATTGCAAGATAACCAAACAAAACTTTTAGTGGATTTCTACTTATTTTATTAAATATCATCTCCACCAAACAGGACAAGCTTGCATCTGTTATAGTTTTGGAGAAAAATGTGTTCATTTCATGTATGCGCGAAATGCCTTAAAAATGGCTTTAAAATGGATTTGGAGCATGGAGACGATTATCTCGGGATTGCAAGATAACCAAATAAAACTTTTAGTGGATTTCTACTTATTTTATTAAATATCTCCACCAAACAGGACAAGCTTGCATCTGTTATAGTTTTGGAGAAAAATGTGTTCATTTCATGTATGCGCGAAATGCCTTAAAAATGGCTTTAAAATGGATTTGGAGCATGGAGACGATTATCTCGGGATTGCAAGATAACCGAACAAAACTTTTAGTGGATTTCTACTTATTTTATTAAATATCATCTCCACCAAACAGGACAAGCTTGCATCTGTTATAGTTTTGGAGAAAAATGTGTTCATTTCATGTATGCGCGAAATGCCTTAAAAATGGCTTTAAAATGGATTTGGAGCATGGAGACGATTATCTCGGGATTGCAAGATAACCAAACAAAACTTTTAGTGGATTTCTACTTATTTTATTAAATATCATCTCCACCAAACAGGACAAGCTTGCATCTGTTATAGTTTTGGAGAAAAATGTGTTCATTTCATGTATGCGCGAAATGCCTTAAAAATGGCTTTAAAATGGATTTGGAGCATGGAGACGATTATCTCGGGATTGCAAGATAACCAAACAAAACTTTTAGTGGATTTCTACTTATTTTATTAAATATCATCTCCACCAAACAGGACAAGCTTGCATCTGTTATAGTTTTGGAGAAAAATGTGTTCATTTCATGTATGCGCGAAATGCCTTAAAAATGGCTTTAAAATGGATTTGGAGCATGGAGACGATTATCTCGGGATTGCAAGATAACCAAACAAAACTTTTAGTGGATTTCTACTTATTTTATTAAATATCATCTCCACCAAACAGGACAAGCTTGCATCTGTTATAGTTTTAGAGAAAAATGTGTTCATTTCATGTATGCGCGAAATGCCTTAAAAATGGCTTTAAAATGGATTTGGAGCATGGAGACGATTATCTCGGGATTGCAAGATAACCAAACAAAACTTTTAGTGGATTTCTACTTATTTTATTAAATATCATCTCCACCAAACAGGACAAGCTTGCATGTGTTATAGTTTTGGAGAAAAATGTGTTCATTTCATGTATGCGCAAAATGCCTTTGAAATGGCTTTAAAATGGATTTGGAGCATGGAGACGATTATCTCAGGATGGCAATATAAACAAACGAAACTTTTAGTAGATTTCTACTTATTTTATTAAATATTATCTCCACCAAACAGGACAAGCTTGCATCTGTTATAGTTTTGGAGAAAAATGTGTTCATTTCATGTATGCGCGAAATGCCTTAAAAATGGCTTTAAAATGGATTTGGAGCATGGAGACGATTATCTCGGGATTGCAAGATAACCAAACAAAACTTTTAGTGGATTTCTACTTATTTTATTAAATATCATCTCCACCAAACAGGACAAGCTTGCATCTGTTATAGTTTTGGAGAAAAATGTGTTCATTTCATGTATGCGCGAAATGCCTTAAAAATGGCTTTAAAATGGATTTGGAGCATGGAGACGATTATCTCGGGATTGCAAGATAACCAAACAAAACTTTTAGTGGATTTCTACTTATTTTATTAAATATCATCTCCACCAAACAGGACAAGCTTGCATGTGTTATAGTTTTGGAGAAAAATGTGTTCATTTCATGTATGCGCAAAATGCCTTTGAAATGGCTTTAAAATGGATTTGGAGCATGGAGACGATTATCTCAGGATGGCAATATAAACAAACGAAACTTTTAGTAGATTTCTACTTATTTTATTAAATATTATCTCCACCAAACAGGACAAGCTTGCATCTGTTATAGTTTTGGACAAAAATGTGTTCATTTCATGTATGCGCGAAATGCCTTAAAAATGGCTTTAAAATGGATTTGGAGCATGGAGACGATTATCTCGGGATTGCAAGATAACCAAACAAAACTTTTAGTGGATTTCTACTTATTTTATTAAATATCATCTCCACCAAACAGGACAAGCTTGCATCTGTTATAGTTTTGGAGAAAAATGTGTTCATTTCATGTATGCGCGAAATGCCTTAAAAATGGCTTTAAAATGGATTTGGAGCATGAAGACGATTATCTCGGGATTGCAATATAACCAAACAAAACTTTTAATGGATTTCTACTTATTTTATTAAATATCATCTCCACCAAACAGGACAAGCTTGCATCTGTTATAGTTTTGGAGAAAAATGTGTTCATTTCATGTATGCGCGAAATGCCTTAAAAATGGCTTTAAAATGGATTTGGAGCATGGAGACGATTATCTCGGGATTGCAAGATAACCAAACAAAACTTTTAGTGGATTTCTACTTATTTTATTAAATATCATCTCCACCAAACAGGACAAGCTTGCATCTGTTATAGTTTTGGAGAATAATGTGTTCATTTCATGTATGCGCGAAATGCCTTAAAAATGGCTTTAAAATGGATTTGGAGCATGGAGACGATTATCTCGGGATTGCAAGATAACCAAACAAAACTTTTAATGGATTTCTACTTATTTTATTAAATATCATCTCCACCAAACAGGACAAGCTTGCATCTGTTATAGTTTTGGAGAAAAATGTGTTCATTTCATGTATGCGCGAAATGCCTTAAAAATGGCTTTAAAATGGATTTGGAGCATGGAGACGATTATCTCGGGATTGCAAGATAACCAAACAAAACTTTTAGTGGATTTCTACTTATTTTATTAAATATCATCTCCACCAAACAGGACAAGCTTGCATGTGTTATAGTTTTGGAGAAAAATGTGTTCATTTCATGTATGCGCAAAATGCCTTTGAAATGGCTTTAAAATGGATTTGGAGCATGGAGACGATTATCTCGGGATTGCAAGATAACCAAACAAAACTTTTAGTGGATTTCTACTTATTTTATTAAATATCATCTCCACCAAACAGGACAAGCTTGCATCTGTTATAGTTTTGGAGAAAAATGTGTTCATTTCATGTATGCGCGAAATGCCTTAAAAATGGCTTTAAAATGGATTTGGAGCATGGAGACGATTATCTCGGGATTGCAAGATAACCAAACAAAACTTTTAGTGGTTTTCTACTTATTTTATTAAATATCATCTCCACCAAACAGGACAAGCTTGCATGTGTTATAGTTTTGGAGAAAAATGTGTTCATTTCATGTATGCGCAAAATGCCTTTGAAATGGCTTTAAAATGGATTTGGAGCATGGAGACGATTATCTCGGGATTGCAAGATAACCAAACAAAACTTTTAGTGGATTTCTACTTATTTTATTAAATATCATCTCCACCAAACAGGACAAGCTTGCATCTGTTATAGTTTTGGAGAAAAATGTGTTCATTTCATGTATGCGCGAAATGCCTTAAAAATGGCTTTAAAATGGATTTGGAGCATGGAGACGATTATCTCGGGATTGCAAGATAACCAAACAAAACTTTTAGTGGATTTCTACTTATTTTATTAAATATCATCTCCACCAAACAGGACAAGCTTGCATCTGTTATAGTTTTGGAGAAAAATGTGTTCATTTCATGTATGCGCGAAATGCCTTAAAAATGGCTTTAAAATGGATTTGGAGCATGGAGACGATTATCTCGGGATTGCAAGATAACCAAACAAAACTTTTAGTGGATTTCTACTTATTTTATTAAATATCATCTCCACCAAACAGGACAAGCTTGCATCTGTTATAGTTTTGGAGAAAAATGTGTTCATTTCATGTATGCGCGAAATGCCTTAAAAATGGCTTTAAAATGGATTTGGAGCATGGAGACGATTATCTCGGGATTGCAAGATAACCAAACAAAACTTTTAGTGGATTTCTACTTATTTTATTAAATATCATCTCCACCAAACAGGACAAGCTTGCATCTGTTATAGTTTTGGAGAAAAATGTGTTCATTTCATGTATGCGCGAAATGCCTTAAAAATGGCTTTAAAATGGATTTGGAGCATGGAGACGATTATCTCGGGATTGCAAGATAACCAAACAAAACTTTTAGTGGATTTCTACTTATTTTATTAAATATCATCTCCACCAAACAGGACAAGCTTGCATGTGTTATAGTTTTGGAGAAAAATGTGTTCATTTCATGTATGCGCAAAATGCCTTTGAAATGGCTTTAAAATGGATTTGGAGCATGGAGACGATTATCTCGGGATTGCAAGATAACCAAACAAAACTTTTAGTGGATTTCTACTTATTTTATTAAATATCATCTCCACCAAACAGGACAAGCTTGCATCTGTTATAGTTTTGGAGAAAAATGTGTTCATTTCATGTATGCGCGAAATGCCTTAAAAATGGCTTTAAAATGGATTTGGAGCATGGAGACGATTATCTCGGGATTGCAAGATAACCAAACAAAACTTTTAGTGGTTTTCTACTTATTTTATTAAATATCATCTCCACCAAACAGGACAAGCTTGCATGTGTTATAGTTTTGGAGAAAAATGTGTTCATTTCATGTATGCGCAAAATGCCTTTGAAATGGCTTTAAAATGGATTTGGAGCATGGAGACGATTATCTCAGGATGGCAATATAAACAAACGAAACTTTTAGTAGATTTCTACTTATTTTATTAAATATGATCTCCACCAAACAGGACAAGCTTGCATCTGTTATAGTTTTGGAGAAAAATGTGTTCATTTCATGTATGCGCGAAATGCCTTAAAAATGGCTTTAAAATGGATTTGGAGCATGGAGACGATTATCTCGGGATTGCAAGATAACCAAACAAAACTTTTAGTGGATTTCTACTTATTTTATTAAATATCATCTCCACCAAACAGGACAAGCTTGCATCTGTTATAGTTTTGGAGAAAAATGTGTTCATTTCATGTATGCGCGAAATGCCTTAAAAATGGCTTTAAAATGGATTTGGAGCATGGAGACGATTATCTCGGGATTGCAAGATAACCAAACAAAACTTTTAGTGGATTTCTACTTATTTTATTAAATATCATCGCCACCAAACAGGACAAGCTTGCATGTGTTATACTTTTGGAGAAAAATGTGTTCATTTCATGTATGCGCAAAATGCCTTTGAAATGGCTTTAAAATGGATTTGGAGCATGGAGACGATTATCTCAGGATGGCAATATAAACAAACGAAACTTTTAGTAGATTTCTACTTATTTTATTAAATATTATCTCCACCAAACAGGACAAGCTTGCATCTGTTATAGTTTTGGAGAAAAATGTGTTCATTTCATGTATGCGCGAAATGCCTTAAAAATGGCTTTAAAATGGATTTGGAGCATGGAGACGATTATCTCGGGATTGCAAGATAACCAAACAAAACTTTTAGTGGATTTCTACTTATTTTATTAAATATCATCTCCACCAAACAGGACAAGCTTGCATCTGTTATAGTTTTGGAGAAAAATGTGTTCATTTCATGTATGCGCGAAATGCCTTAAAAATGGCTTTTAAATGGATTTGGAGCATGGAGACGATTATCTCGGGATTGCAAGATAACCAAACAAAACTTTTAGTGGATTTCTACTTATTTTATTAAATATCATCTCCACCAAACAGGACAAGCTTGCATGTGTTATAGTTTTGGAGAAAAATGTGTTCATTTCATGTATGCGCAAAATGCCTTTGAAATGGCTTTAAAATGGATTTGGAGCATGGAGACGATTATCTCAGGATGGCAATATAAACAAACGAAACTTTTAGTAGATTTCTACTTATTTTATTAAATATTATCTCCACCAAACAGGACAAGCTTGCATCTGTTATAGTTTTGGAGAAAAATGTGTTCATTTCATGTATGCGCGAAATGCCTTAAAAATGGCTTTAAAATGGATTTGGAGCATGGAGACGATTATCTCGGGATTGCAAGATAACCAAACAAAACTTTTAGTGGATTTCTACTTATTTTATTAAATATCATCTCCACCAAACAGGACAAGCTTGCATCTGTTATAGTTTTGGAGAAAAATGTGTTCATTTCATGTATGCGCGAAATGCCTTAAAAATGGCTTTAAAATGGATTTGGAGCATGAAGACGATTATCTCGGGATTGCAATATAACCAAACAAAACTTTTAGTGGATTTCTACTTATTTTATTAAATATCATCTCCACCAAACAGGACAAGCTTGCATCTGTTATAGTTTTGGAGAAAAATGTGTTCATTTCATGTATGCGCGAAATGCCTTAAAAATGGCTTTAAAATGGATTTGGAGCATGGAGACGATTATCTCGGGATTGCAAGATAACCAAACAAAACTTTTAGTGGCTTTCTACTTATTTTATTAAATATCATCTCCACCAAACAGGACAAGCTTGCATCTGTTATAGTTTTGGAGAAAAATGTGTTCATTTCATGTATGCGCGAAATGCCTTAAAAATGGCTTTAAAATGGATTTGGAGCATGGAGACGATTATCTCGGGATTGCAAGATAACCAAACAAAACTTTTAGTGGATTTCTACTTATTTTATTAAATATCATCTCCACCAAACAGGACAAGCTTGCATCTGTTATAGTTTTGGAGAAAAATGTGTTCATTTCATGTATGCGCGAAATGCCTTAAAAATGGCTTTAAAATGGATTTGGAGCATGGAGACGATTATCTCGGGATTGCAATATAACCAAACAAAACTTTTAGTGGATTTCTACTTATTTTATTAAATATCATCTCCACCAAACAGGACAAGCTTGCATCTGTTATAGTTTTGGAGAAAAATGTGTTCATTTCATGTATGCGCGAAATGCCTTAAAAATGGCTTTAAAATGGATTTGGAGCATGGAGACGATTATCTCGGGATTGCAAGATAACCAAACAAAACTTTTAGTGGATTTCTACTTATTTTATTAAATATCATCTCCACCAAACAGGACAAGCTTGCATCTGTTATAGTTTTGGAGAAAAATGTGTTCATTTCATGTATGCGCGAAATGCCTTAAAAATGGCTTTAAAATGGATTTGGAGCATGGAGACGATTATCTCGGGATTGCAAGATAACCAAATAAAACTTTTAGTGGATTTCTACTTATTTTATTAAATATCATCTCCACCAAACAGGACAAGCTTGCATCTGTTATAGTTTTGGAGAAAAATGTGTTCATTTCATGTATGCGCGAAATGCCTTAAAAATGGCTTTAAAATGGATTTGGAGCATGGAGACGATTATCTCGGGATTGCAAGATAACCGAACAAAACTTTTAGTGGATTTCTACTTATTTTATTAAATATCATCTCCACCAAAAAGGACAAGCTTGCATCTGTTATAGTTTTGGAGAAAAATGTGTTCATTTCATGTATGCGCGAAATGCCTTAAAAATGGCTTTAAAATGGATTTGGAGCATGGAGACGATTATCTCGGGATTGCAAGATAACCAAACAAAACTTTTAGTGGATTTCTACTTATTTTATTAAATATCATCTCCACCAAACAGGACAAGCTTGCATCTGTTATAGTTTTGGAGAAAAATGTGTTCATTTCATGTATGCGCGAAATGCCTTAAAAATGGCTTTAAAATGGATTTGGAGCATGGAGACGATTATCTCGGGATTGCAAGATAACCAAACAAAACTTTTAGTGGATTTCTACTTATTTTATTAAATATCATCTCCACCAAACAGGACAAGCTTGCATCTGTTATAGTTTTGGAGAAAAATGTGTTCATTTCATGTATGCGCGAAATGCCTTAAAAATGGCTTTAAAATGGATTTGGAGCATGGAGACGATTATCTCGGGATTGCAAGATAACCAAACAAAACTTTTAGTGGATTTCTACTTATTTTATTAAATATCATCTCCACCAAACAGGACAAGCTTGCATCTGTTATAGTTTTAGAGAAAAATGTGTTCATTTCATGTATGCGCGAAATGCCTTAAAAATGGCTTTAAAATGGATTTGGAGCATGGAGACGATTATCTCGGGATTGCAAGATAACCAAACAAAACTTTTAGTGGATTTCTACTTATTTTATTAAATATCATCTCCACCAAACAGGACAAGCTTGCATGTGTTATAGTTTTGGAGAAAAATGTGTTCATTTCATGTATGCGCAAAATGCCTTTGAAATGGCTTTAAAATGGATTTGGAGCATGGAGACGATTATCTCAGGATGGCAATATAAACAAACGAAACTTTTAGTTTATTTCTACTTATTTTATTAAATATTATCTCCACCAAACAGGACAAGCTTGCATCTGTTATAGTTTTGGAGAAAAATGTGTTCATTTCATGTATGCGCGAAATGCCTTAAAAATGGCTTTAAAATGGATTTGGAGCATGGAGACGATTATCTCGGGATTGCAAGATAACCAAACAAAACTTTTAGTGGATTTCTACTTATTTTATTAAATATCATCTCCACCAAACAGGACAAGCTTGCATCTGTTATAGTTTTGGAGAAAAATGTGTTCATTTCATGTATGCGCGAAATGCCTTAAAAATGGCTTTAAAATGGATTTGGAGCATGGAGACGATTATCTCGGGATTGCAAGATAACCAAACAAAACTTTTAGTGGATTTCTACTTATTTTATTAAATATCATCTCCACCAAACAGGACAAGCTTGCATCTGTTATAGTTTTGGAGAAAAATGTGTTCATTTCATGTATGCGCGAAATGCCTTAAAAATGGCTTTAAAATGGATTTGGAGCATGAAGACGATTATCTCGGGATTGCAATATAACCAAACAAAACTTTTAATGGATTTCTACTTATTTTATTAAATATCATCTCCACCAAACAGGACAAGCTTGCATCTGTTATAGTTTTGGAGAAAAATGTGTTCATTTCATGTATGCGCGAAATGCCTTAAAAATGGCTTTAAAATGGATTTGGAGCATGGAGACGATTATCTCGGGATTGCAAGATAACCAAACAAAACTTTTAGTGGATTTCTACTTATTTTATTAAATATCATCTCCACCAAACAGGACAAGCTTGCATCTGTTATAGTTTTGGAGAAAAATGTGTTCATTTCATGTATGCGCGAAATGCCTTAAAAATGGCTTTAAAATGGATTTGGAGCATGGAGACGATTATCTCGGGATTGCAAGATAACCAAACAAAACTTTTAATGGATTTCTACTTATTTTATTAAATATCATCTCCACCAAACAGGACAAGCTTGCATCTGTTATAGTTTTGGAGAAAAATGTGTTCATTTCATGTATGCGCGAAATGCCTTAAAAATGGCTTTAAAATGGATTTGGAGCATGGAGACGATTATCTCGGGATTGCAAGATAACCAAACAAAACTTTTAGTGGATTTCTACTTATTTTATTAAATATCATCTCCACCAAACAGGACAAGCTTGCATCTGTTATAGTTTTGGAGAAAAATGTGTTCATTTCATGTATGCGCGAAATGCCTTAAAAATGGCTTTAAAATGGATTTGGAGCATGGAGACGATTATCTCGGGATTGCAAGATAACCAAACAAAACTTTTAGTGGATTTCTACTTATTTTATTAAATATCATCTCCACCAAACAGGACAAGCTTGCATCTGTTATAGTTTTGGAGAAAAATGTGTTCATTTCATGTATGCGCGAAATGCCTTAAAAATGGCTTTAAAATGGATTTGGAGCATGGAGACGATTATCTCGGGATTGCAAGATAACCAAACAAAACTTTTAGTGGTTTTCTACTTATTTTATTAAATATCATCTCCACCAAACAGGACAAGCTTGCATGTGTTATAGTTTTGGAGAAAAATGTGTTCATTTCATGTATGCGCAAAATGCCTTTGAAATGGCTTTAAAATGGATTTGGAGCATGGAGACGATTATCTCAGGATGGCAATATAAACAAACGAAACTTTTAGTAGATTTCTACTTATTTTATTAAATATGATCTCCACCAAACAGGACAAGCTTGCATCTGTTATAGTTTTGGAGAAAAATGTGTTCATTTCATGTATGCGCGAAATGCCTTAAAAATGGCTTTAAAATGGATTTGGAGCATGGAGACGATTATCTCGGGATTGCAAGATAACCAAACAAAACTTTTAGTGGATTTCTACTTATTTTATTAAATATCATCTCCACCAAACAGGACAAGCTTGCATCTGTTATAGTTTTGGAGAAAAATGTGTTCATTTCATGTATGCGCGAAATGCCTTAAAAATGGCTTTAAAATGGATTTGGAGCATGGAGACGATTATCTCGGGATTGCAAGATAACCAAACAAAACTTTTAGTGGATTTCTACTTATTTTATTAAATATCATCTCCACCAAACAGGACAAGCTTGCATCTGTTATAGTTTTGGAGAAAAATGTGTTCATTTCATGTATGCGCGAAATGCCTTAAAAATGGCTTTAAAATGGATTTGGAGCATGGAGACGATTATCTCGGGATTGCAAGATAACCAAACAAAACTTTTAGTGGATTTCTACTTATTTTATTAAATATCATCTCCACCAAACAGGACAAGCTTGCATCTGTTATAGTTTTGGAGAAAAATGTGTTCATTTCATGTATGCGCGAAATGCCTTAAAAATGGCTTTAAAATGGATTTGGAGCATGGAGACGATTATCTCGGGATTGCAAGATAACCAAACAAAACTTTTAGTGGATTTCTACTTATTTTATTAAATATCATCTCCACCAAACAGGACAAGCTTGCATCTGTTATAGTTTTGGAGAAAAATGTGTTCATTTCATGTATGCGCGAAATGCCTTAAAAATGGCTTTAAAATGGATTTGGAGCATGGAGACGATTATCTCGGGATTGCAAGATAACCAAACAAAACTTTTAGTGGATTTCTACTTATTTTATTAAATATCATCTCCACCAAACAGGACAAGCTTGCATCTGTTATAGTTTTGGAGAAAAATGTGTTCATTTCATGTATGCGCGAAATGCCTTAAAAATGGCTTTAAAATGGATTTGGAGCATGGAGACGATTATCTCGGGATTGCAAGATAACCAAACAAAACTTTTAGTGGATTTCTACTTATTTTATTAAATATCATCTCCACCAAACAGGACAAGCTTGCATCTGTTATAGTTTTGGAGAAAAATGTGTTCATTTCATGTATGCGCGAAATGTCTTAAAAATGGCTTTAAAATGGATTTGGAGCATGGAGACGATTATCTCGGGATTGCAAGATAACCAAACAAAACTTTTAGTGGATTTCTACTTATTTTATTAAATATCATCTCCACCAAACAGGACAAGCTTGCATGTGTTATAGTTTTGGAGAAAAATGTGTTCATTTCATGTATGCGCAAAATGCCTTTGAAATGGCTTTAAAATGGATTTGGAGCATGGAGACGATTATCTCGGGATTGCAAGATAACCAAACAAAACGTTTAGTGGATTTCTACTTATTTTATTAAATATCATCTCCACCAAACAGGACAAGCTTGCATCTGTTATAGTTTTGGAGAAAAATGTGTTCATTTCATGTATGCGCGAAATGCCTTAAAAATGGCTTTAAAATGGATTTGGAGCATGGAGACGATTATCTCGGGATTGCAAGATAACCAAACAAAACTTTTAGTGGATTTCTACTTATTTTATTAAATATCATCTCCACCAAACAGGACAAGCTTGCATCTGTTATAGTTTTGGAGAAAAATGTGTTCATTTCATGTATGCGCGAAATGCCTTAAAAATGGCTTTAAAATGGATTTGGAGCATGGAGACGATTATCTCGGGATTGCAAGATAACCAAACAAAACTTTTAGTGGATTTCTACTTATTTTATTAAATATCATCTCCACCAAACAGGACAAGCTTGCATCTGTTATAGTTTTAGAGAAAAATGTGTTCATTTCATGTATGCGCGAAATGCCTTAAAAATGGCTTTAAAATGGATTTGGAGCATGGAGACGATTATCTCGGGATTGCAAGATAACCAAACAAAACTTTTAGTGGATTTCTACTTATTTTATTAAATATCATCTCCACCAAACAGGACAAGCTTGCATGTGTTATAGTTTTGGAGAAAAATGTGTTCATTTCATGTATGCGCAAAATGCCTTTGAAATGGCTTTAAAATGGATTTGGAGCATGGAGACGATTATCTCAGGATGGCAATATAAACAAACGAAACTTTTAGTAGATTTCTACTTATTTTATTAAATATTATCTCCACCAAACAGGACAAGCTTGCATCTGTTATAGTTTTGGAGAAAAATGTGTTCATTTCATGTATGCGCGAAATGCCTTAAAAATGGCTTTAAAATGGATTTGGAGCATGGAGACGATTATCTCGGGATTGCAATATAACCAAACAAAACTTTTAGTGGATTTCTACTTATTTTATTAAATATCATCTCCACCAAACAGGACAAGCTTGCATCTGTTATAGTTTTGGAGAAAAATGTGTTCATTTCATGTATGCGCGAAATGCCTTAAAAATGGCTTTAAAATGGATTTGGAGCATGGAGACGATTATCTCGGGATTGCAAGATAACCAAACAAAACTTTTAGTGGATTTCTACTTATTTTATTAAATATCATCTCCACCAAACAGGACAAGCTTGCATCTGTTATAGTTTTGGAGAAAAATGTCTTCATTTCATGTATGCGCGAAATGCCTTAAAAATGGCTTTAAAATGGATTTGGAGCATGGAGACGATTATCTCGGGATTGCAAGATAACCAAACAAAACTTTTAGTGGATTTCTACTTATTTTATTAAATATCATCTCCACCAAACAGGACAAGCTTGCATCTGTTATAGTTTTAGAGAAAAATGTGTTCATTTCATGTATGCGCGAAATGCCTTAAAAATGGCTTTAAAATGGATTTGGAGCATGGAGACGATTATCTCGGGATTGCAAGATAACCAAACAAAACTTTTAGTGGATTTCTACTTATTTTATTAAATATCATCTCCACCAAACAGGACAAGCTTGCATGTGTTATAGTTTTGGAGAAAAATGTGTTCATTTCATGTATGCGCAAAATGCCTTTGAAATGGCTTTAAAATGGATTTGGAGCATGGAGACGATTATCTCAGGATGGCAATATAAACAAACGAAACTTTTAGTTTATTTCTACTTATTTTATTAAATATTATCTCCACCAAACAGGACAAGCTTGCATCTGTTATAGTTTTGGAGAAAAATGTGTTCATTTCATGTATGCGCGAAATGCCTTAAAAATGGCTTTAAAATGGATTTGGAGCATGGAGACGATTATCTCGGGATTGCAAGATAACCAAACAAAACTTTTAGTGGATTTCTACTTATTTTATTAAATATCATCTCCACCAAACAGGACAAGCTTGCATCTGTTATAGTTTTGGAGAAAAATGTGTTCATTTCATGTATGCGCGAAATGCCTTAAAAATGGCTTTAAAATGGATTTGGAGCATGGAGACGATTATCTCGGGATTGCAAGATAACCAAACAAAACTTTTAGTGGATTTCTACTTATTTTATTAAATATCATCTCCACCAAACAGGACAAGCTTGCATCTGTTATAGTTTTGGAGAAAAATGTGTTCATTTCATGTATGCGCGAAATGCCTTAAAAATGGCTTTAAAATGGATTTGGAGCATGAAGACGATTATCTCGGGATTGCAATATAACCAAACAAAACTTTTAATGGATTTCTACTTATTTTATTAAATATCATCTCCACCAAACAGGACAAGCTTGCATCTGTTATAGTTTTGGAGAAAAATGTGTTCATTTCATGTATGCGCGAAATGCCTTAAAAATGGCTTTAAAATGGATTTGGAGCATGGAGACGATTATCTCGGGATTGCAAGATAACCAAACAAAACTTTTAGTGGATTTCTACTTATTTTATTAAATATCATCTCCACCAAACAGGACAAGCTTGCATCTGTTATAGTTTTGGAGAAAAATGTGTTCATTTCATGTATGCGCGAAATGCCTTAAAAATGGCTTTAAAATGGATTTGGAGCATGGAGACGATTATCTCGGGATTGCAAGATAACCAAACAAAACTTTTAATGGATTTCTACTTATTTTATTAAATATCATCTCCACCAAACAGGACAAGCTTGCATCTGTTATAGTTTTGGAGAAAAATGTGTTCATTTCATGTATGCGCGAAATGCCTTAAAAATGGCTTTAAAATGGATTTGGAGCATGGAGACGATTATCTCGGGATTGCAAGATAACCAAACAAAACTTTTAGTGGATTTCTACTTATTTTATTAAATATCATCTCCACCAAACAGGACAAGCTTGCATGTGTTATAGTTTTGGAGAAAAATGTGTTCATTTCATGTATGCGCAAAATGCCTTTGAAATGGCTTTAAAATGGATTTGGAGCATGGAGACGATTATCTCGGGATTGCAAGATAACCAAACAAAACTTTTAGTGGATTTCTACTTATTTTATTAAATATCATCTCCACCAAACAGGACAAGCTTGCATGTGTTATAGTTTTGGAGAAAAATGTGTTAATTTCATGTATGCGCGAAATGCCTTAAAAATGGCTTTAAAATGGATTTGGAGCATGGAGACGATTATCTCGGGATTGCAAGATAACCAAACAAAACTTTTAGTGGAGTTCTACTTATTTTATTAAATATCATCTCCACCAAACAGGACAAGCTTGCATCTGTTATACTTTTGGAGAAAAATGTGTTCATTTCATGTATGCGCGAAATGCCTTAAAAATGGCTTTAAAATGGATTTGGAGCATGGAGACGATTATCTCGGGATTGCAAGATAACCAAACAAAACTTTTAGTGGATTTCTACTTATTTTATTAAATATCATCTCCACCAAACAGGACAAGCTTGCATCTGTTATAGTTTTGGAGAAAAATGTGTTCATTTCATGTATGCGCGAAATGCCTTAAAAATGGCTTTAAAATGGATTTGGAGCATGGAGACGATTATCTCGGGATTGCAAGATAACCAAACAAAACTTTTAGTGGATTTCTACTTATTTTATTAAATATCATCTCCACCAAACAGGACAAGCTTGCATCTGTTATAGTTTTGGAGAAAAATGTGTTCATTTCATGTATGCGCGAAATGCCTTAAAAATGGCTTTAAAATGGATTTGGAGCATGGAGACGATTATCTCGGGATTGCAAGATAACCAAACAAAACTTTTAGTGGATTTCTACTTATTTTATTAAATATCATCTCCACCAAACAGGACAAGCTTGCATCTGTTATAGTTTTGGAGAAAAATGTGTTCATTTCATGTATGCGCGAAATGCCTTAAAAATGGCTTTAAAATGGATTTGGAGCATGGAGACGATTATCTCGGGATTGCAAGATAACCAAACAAAACTTTTAGTGGATTTCTACTTATTTTATTAAATATCATCTCCACCAAACAGGACAAGCTTGCATCTGTTATAGTTTTGGAGAAAAATGTGTTCATTTCATGTATGCGCGAAATGCCTTAAAAATGGCTTTAAAATGGATTTGGAGCATGGAGACGATTATCTCGGGATTGCAAGATAACCAAACAAAACTTTTAGTGGATTTCTACTTATTTTATTAAATATCATCTCCACCAAACAGGACAAGCTTGCATGTGTTATAGTTTTGGAGAAAAATGTGTTCATTTCATGTATGCGCAAAATGCCTTTGAAATGGCTTTAAAATGGATTTGGAGCATGGAGACGATTATCTCGGGATTGCAAGATAACCAAACAAAACTTTTAGTGGATTTCTACTTATTTTATTAAATATCATCTCCACCAAACAGGACAAGCTTGCATCTGTTATAGTTTTGGAGAAAAATGTGTTCATTTCATGTATGCGCGAAATGCCTTAAAAATGGCTTTAAAATGGATTTGGAGCATGGAGACGATTATCTCGGGATTGCAAGATAACCAAACAAAACTTTTAGTGGTTTTCTACTTATTTTATTAAATATCATCTCCACCAAACAGGACAAGCTTGCATGTGTTATAGTTTTGGAGAAAAATGTGTTCATTTCATGTATGCGCAAAATGCCTTTGAAATGGCTTTAAAATGGATTTGGAGCATGGAGACGATTATCTCAGGATGGCAATATAAACAAACGAAACTTTTAGTAGATTTCTACTTATTTTATTAAATATGATCTCCACCAAACAGGACAAGCTTGCATCTGTTATAGTTTTGGAGAAAAATGTGTTCATTTCATGTATGCGCGAAATGCCTTAAAAATGGCTTTAAAATGGATTTGGAGCATGGAGACGATTATCTCGGGATTGCAAGATAACCAAACAAAACTTTTAGTGGATTTCTACTTATTTTATTAAATATCATCTCCACCAAACAGGACAAGCTTGCATCTGTTATAGTTTTGGAGAAAAATGTGTTCATTTCATGTATGCGCGAAATGCCTTAAAAATGGCTTTAAAATGGATTTGGAGCATGGAGACGATTATCTCGGGATTGCAAGATAACCAAACAAAACTTTTAGTGGATTTCTACTTATTTTATTAAATATCATCTCCACCAAACAGGACAAGCTTGCATCTGTTATAGTTTTGGAGAAAAATGTGTTCATTTCATGTATGCGCGAAATGCCTTAAAAATGGCTTTAAAATGGATTTGGAGCATGGAGACGATTATCTCGGGATTGCAAGATAACCAAACAAAACTTTTAGTGGATTTCTACTTATTTTATTAAATATCATCTCCACCAAACAGGACAAGCTTGCATCTGTTATAGTTTTGGAGAAAAATGTGTTCATTTCATGTATGCGCGAAATGCCTTAAAAATGGCTTTAAAATGGATTTGGAGCATGGAGACGATTATCTCGGGATTGCAAGATAACCAAACAAAACTTTTAGTGGATTTCTACTTATTTTATTAAATATCATCTCCACCAAACAGGACAAGCTTGCATCTGTTATAGTTTTGGAGAAAAATGTGTTCATTTCATGTATGCGCGAAATGCCTTAAAAATGGCTTTAAAATGGATTTGGAGCATGGAGACGATTATCTCGGGATTGCAAGATAACCAAACAAAACTTTTAGTGGATTTCTACTTATTTTATTAAATATCATCTCCACCAAACAGGACAAGCTTGCATCTGTTATAGTTTTGGAGAAAAATGTGTTCATTTCATGTATGCGCGAAATGCCTTAAAAATGGCTTTAAAATGGATTTGGAGCATGGAGACGATTATCTCGGGATTGCAAGATAACCAAACAAAACTTTTAGTGGATTTCTACTTATTTTATTAAATATCATCTCCACCAAACAGGACAAGCTTGCATCTGTTATAGTTTTGGAGAAAAATGTGTTCATATCATGTATGCGCGAAATGTCTTAAAAATGGCTTTAAAATGGATTTGGAGCATGGAGACGATTATCTCGGGATTGCAAGATAACCAAACAAAACTTTTAGTGGATTTCTACTTATTTTATTAAATATCATCTCCACCAAACAGGACAAGCTTGCATGTGTTATAGTTTTGGAGAAAAATGTGTTCATTTCATGTATGCGCAAAATGCCTTTGAAATGGCTTTAAAATGGATTTGGAGCATGGAGACGATTATCTCGGGATTGCAAGATAACCAAACAAAACGTTTAGTGGATTTCTACTTATTTTATTAAATATCATCTCCACCAAACAGGACAAGCTTGCATCTGTTATAGTTTTGGAGAAAAATGTGTTCATTTCATGTATGCGCGAAATGCCTTAAAAATGGCTTTAAAATGGATTTGGAGCATGGAGACGATTATCTCGGGATTGCAAGATAACCAAACAAAACTTTTAGTGGATTTCTACTTATTTTATTAAATATCATCTCCACCAAACAGGACAAGCTTGCATGTGTTATAGTTTTGGAGAAAAATGTGTTCATTTCATGTATGCGCAAAATGCCTTTGAAATGGCTTTAAAATGGATTTGGAGCATGGAGACGATTATCTCAGGATGGCAATATAAACAAACGAAACTTTTAGTAGATTTCTACTTATTTTATTAAATATGATCTCCACCAAACAGGACAAGCTTGCATCTGTTATAGTTTTGGAGAAAAATGTGTTCATTTCATGTATGCGCGAAATGCCTTAAAAATGGCTTTAAAATGGATTTGGAGCATGGAGACGATTATCTCGGGATTGCAAGATAACCAAACAAAACTTTTAGTGGATTTCTACTTATTTTATTAAATATCATCTCCACCAAACAGGACAAGCTTGCATCTGTTATAGTTTTGGAGAAAAATGTGTTCATTTCATGTATGCGCGAAATGCCTTAAAAATGGCTTTAAAATGGATTTGGAGCATGGAGACGATTATCTCGGGATTGCAAGATAACCAAACAAAACTTTTAGTGGATTTCTACTTATTTTATTAAATATCATCTCCACCAAACAGGACAAGCTTGCATCTGTTATAGTTTTGGAGAAAAATGTGTTCATTTCATGTATGCGCGAAATGCCTTAAAAATGGCTTTAAAATGGATTTGGAGCATGGAGACGATTATCTCGGGATTGCAAGATAACCAAACAAAACTTTTAGTGGATTTCTACTTATTTTATTAAATATCATCTCCACCAAACAGGACAAGCTTGCATCTGTTATAGTTTTGGAGAAAAATGTGTTCATTTCATGTATGCGCGAAATGCCTTAAAAATGGCTTTAAAATGGATTTGGAGCATGGAGACGATTATCTCGGGATTGCAAGATAACCAAACAAAACTTTTAGTGGATTTCTACTTATTTTATTAAATATCATCTCCACCAAACAGGACAAGCTTGCATCTGTTATAGTTTTGGAGAAAAATGTGTTCATTTCATGTATGCGCGAAATGCCTTAAAAATGGCTTTAAAATGGATTTGGAGCATGGAGACGATTATCTCGGGATTGCAAGATAACCAAACAAAACTTTTAGTGGATTTCTACTTATTTTATTAAATATCATCTCCACCAAACAGGACAAGCTTGCATCTGTTATAGTTTTGGAGAAAAATGTGTTCATTTCATGTATGCGCGAAATGCCTTAAAAATGGCTTTAAAATGGATTTGGAGCATGGAGACGATTATCTCGGGATTGCAAGATAACCAAACAAAACTTTTAGTGGATTTCTACTTATTTTATTAAATATCATCTCCACCAAACAGGACAAGCTTGCATCTGTTATAGTTTTGGAGAAAAATGTGTTCATTTCATGTATGCGCGAAATGTCTTAAAAATGGCTTTAAAATGGATTTGGAGCATGGAGACGATTATCTCGGGATTGCAAGATAACCAAACAAAACTTTTAGTGGATTTCTACTTATTTTATTAAATATCATCTCCACCAAACAGGACAAGCTTGCATGTGTTATAGTTTTGGAGAAAAATGTGTTCATTTCATGTATGCGCAAAATGCCTTTGAAATGGCTTTAAAATGGATTTGGAGCATGGAGACGATTATCTCGGGATTGCAAGATAACCAAACAAAACGTTTAGTGGATTTCTACTTATTTTATTAAATATCATCTCCACCAAACAGGACAAGCTTGCATCTGTTATAGTTTTGGAGAAAAATGTGTTCATTTCATGTATGCGCGAAATGCCTTAAAAATGGCTTTAAAATGGATTTGGAGCATGGAGACGATTATCTCGGGATTGCAAGATAACCAAACAAAACTTTTAGTGGATTTCTACTTATTTTATTAAATATCATCTCCACCAAACAGGACAAGCTTGCATCTGTTATAGTTTTGGAGAAAAATGTGTTCATTTCATGTATGCGCGAAATGCCTTAAAAATGGCTTTAAAATGGATTTGGAGCATGGAGACGATTATCTCGGGATTGCAAGATAACCAAACAAAACTTTTAGTGGATTTCTACTTATTTTATTAAATATCATCTCCACCAAACAGGACAAGCTTGCATCTGTTATAGTTTTAGAGAAAAATGTGTTCATTTCATGTATGCGCGAAATGCCTTAAAAATGGCTTTAAAATGGATTTGGAGCATGGAGACGATTATCTCGGGATTGCAAGATAACCAAACAAAACTTTTAGTGGATTTCTACTTATTTTATTAAATATCATCTCCACCAAACAGGACAAGCTTGCATGTGTTATAGTTTTGGAGAAAAATGTGTTCATTTCATGTATGCGCAAAATGCCTTTGAAATGGCTTTAAAATGGATTTGGAGCATGGAGACGATTATCTCAGGATGGCAATATAAACAAACGAAACTTTTAGTAGATTTCTACTTATTTTATTAAATATTATCTCCACCAAACAGGACAAGCTTGCATCTGTTATAGTTTTGGAGAAAAATGTGTTCATTTCATGTATGCGCGAAATGCCTTAAAAATGGCTTTAAAATGGATTTGGAGCATGGAGACGATTATCTCGGGATTGCAATATAACCAAACAAAACTTTTAGTGGATTTCTACTTATTTTATTAAATATCATCTCCACCAAACAGGACAAGCTTGCATCTGTTATAGTTTTGGAGAAAAATGTGTTCATTTCATGTATGCGCGAAATGCCTTAAAAATGGCTTTAAAATGGATTTGGAGCATGGAGACGATTATCTCGGGATTGCAAGATAACCAAACAAAACTTTTAGTGGATTTCTACTTATTTTATTAAATATCATCTCCACCAAACAGGACAAGCTTGCATCTGTTATAGTTTTGGAGAAAAATGTGTTCACTTCATGTATGCGCGAAATGCCTTAAAAATGGCTTTAAAATGGATTTGGAGCATGGAGACGATTATCTCGGGATTGCAAGATAACCAAACAAAACTTTTAGTGGATTTCTACTTATTTTATTAAATATCATCTCCACCAAACAGGACAAGCTTGCATCTGTTATAGTTTTGGATAAAAATGTGTTCATTTCATGTATGCGCAAAATGCCTTAAAAATGGCTTTAAAATGGATTTGGAGCATGGAGACGATTATCTCGGGATTGCAAGATAACCAAACAAAACTTTTAGTGGATTTCTACTTATTTTATTAAATATCATCTCCACCAAACAGGACAAGCTTGCATCTGTTATAGTTTTGGAGAAAAATGTGTTCATTTCATGTATGCGCGAAATGCCTTAAAAATGGCTTTAAAATGGATTTGGAGCATGGAGACGATTATCTCGGGATTGCAAGATAACCAAACAAAACTTTTAGTGGTTTTCTACTTATTTTATTAAATATCATCTCCACCAAACAGGACAAGCTTGCATGTGTTATAGTTTTGGAGAAAAATGTGTTCATTTCATGTATGCGCAAAATGCCTTTGAAATGGCTTTAAAATGGATTTGGAGCATGGAGACGGTTATCTCGGTATTGCAAGATAACCAAACAAAACTTTTAGTGGATTTCTACTTATTTTATTAAATATCATCTCCACCAAACAGGACAAGCTTGCATCTGTTATAGTTTTGGAGAAAAATGTGTTCATTTCATGTATGCGCGAAATGCCTTAAAAATGGCTTTAAAATGGATTTGGAGCATGGAGACGATTATCTCGGGATTGCAAGATAACCAAACAAAACTTTTAGTGGATTTCTACTTATTTTATTAAATATCATCTCCACCAAACAGGACAAGCTTGCATCTGTTATAGTTTTGGAGAAAAATGTGTTCATTTCATGTATGCGCGAAATGCCTTAAAAATGGCTTTAAAATGGATTTGGAGCATGGAGACGATTATCTCGGGATTGCAAGATAACCAAACAAAACTTTTAGTGGATTTCTACTTATTTTATTAAATATCATCTCCACCAAACAGGACAAGCTTGCATGTGTTATAGTTTTGGAGAAAAATGTGTTCATTTCATGTATGCGCAAAATGCCTTTGAAATGGCTTTAAAATGGATTTGGAGCATGGAGACGATTATCTCGGGATTGCAAGATAACCAAACAAAACTTTTAGTGGATTTCTACTTATTTTATTAAATATCATCTCCACCAAACAGGACAAGCTTGCATCTGTTATAGTTTTGGAGAAAAATGTGTTCATTTCATGTATGCGCGAAATGCCTTAAAAATGGCTTTAAAATGGATTTGGAGCATGGAGACGATTATCTCGGGATTGCAAGATAACCAAACAAAACTTTTAGTGGATTTCTACTTATTTTATTAAATATCATCTCCACCAAACAGGACAAGCTTGCATCTGTTATAGTTTTGGAGAAAAATGTGTTCATTTCATGTATGCGCGAAATGCCTTAAAAATGGCTTTAAAATGGATTTGGAGCATGGAGACGATTATCTCGGGATTGCAAGATAACCAAACAAAACTTTTAGTGGATTTCTACTTATTTTATTAAATATCATCTCCACCAAACAGGACAAGCTTGCATCTGTTATAGTTTTAGAGAAAAATGTGTTCATTTCATGTATGCGCGAAATGCCTTAAAAATGGCTTTAAAATGGATTTGGAGCATGGAGACGATTATCTCGGGATTGCAAGATAACCAAACAAAACTTTTAGTGGATTTCTACTTATTTTATTAAATATCATCTCCACCAAACAGGACAAGCTTGCATGTGTTATAGTTTTGGAGAAAAATGTGTTCATTTCATGTATGCGCAAAATGCCTTTGAAATGGCTTTAAAATGGATTTGGAGCATGGAGACGATTATCTCAGGATGGCAATATAAACAAACGAAACTTTTAGTAGATTTCTACTTATTTTATTAAATATTATCTCCACCAAACAGGACAAGCTTGCATCTGTTATAGTTTTGGAGAAAAATGTGTTCATTTCATGTATGCGCGAAATGCCTTAAAAATGGCTTTAAAATGGATTTGGAGCATGGAGACGATTATCTCGGGATTGCAAGATAACCAAACAAAACTTTTAGTGGATTTCTACTTATTTTATTAAATATCATCTCCACCAAACAGGACAAGCTTGCATCTGTTATAGTTTTGGAGAAAAATGTGTTCATTTCATGTATGCGCGAAATGCCTTAAAAATGGCTTTAAAATGGATTTGGAGCATGGAGACGATTATCTCAAGATTGCAAGATAACCAAACAAAACTTTTAGTGGATTTCTACTTATTTTATTAAATATCATCTCCACCAAACAGGACAAGCTTGCATCTGTTATAGTTTTGGAGAAAAATGTGTTCATTTCATGTATGCGCGAAATGCCTTAAAAATGGCTTTAAAATGGATTTGGAGCATGGAGACGATTATCTCGGGATTGCAAGATAACCAAACAAAACTTTTAGTGGATTTCTACTTATTTTATTAAATATCATCTCCACCAAACAGGACAAGCTTGCATCTGTTATAGTTTTAGAGAAAAATGTGTTCATTTCATGTATGCGCGAAATGCCTTAAAAATGGCTTTAAAATGGATTTGGAGCATGGAGACGATTATCTCGGGATTGCAAAATAACCAAACAAAACTTTTAGTGGATTTCTACTTATTTTATTAAATATCATCTCCACCAAACAGGACAAGCTTGCATGTGTTATAGTTTTGGAGAAAAATGTGTTCATTTCATGTATGCGCAAAATGCCTTTGAAATGGCTTTAAAATGGATTTGGAGCATGGAGACGATTATCTCAGGATGGCAATATAAACAAACGAAACTTTTAGTAGATTTCTACTTATTTTATTAAATATTATCTCCACCAAACAGGACAAGCTTGCATCTGTTATAGTTTTGGAGAAAAATGTGTTCATTTCATGTATGCGCGAAATGCCTTAAAAATGGCTTTAAAATGGATTTGGAGCATGGAGACGATTATCTCGGGATTGCAAGATAACCAAACAAAACTTTTAGTGGATTTCTACTTATTTTATTAAATATCATCTCCACCAAACAGGACAAGCTTGCATCTGTTATAGTTTTGGAGAAAAATGTGTTCATTTCATGTATGCGCGAAATGCCTTAAAAATGGCTTTAAAATGGATTTGGAGCATGGAGACGATTATCTCGGGATTGCAAGATAACCAAACAAAACTTTTAGTGGATTTCTACTTATTTTATTAAATATCATCTCCACCAAACAGGACAAGCTTGCATGTGTTATAGTTTTGGAGAAAAATGTGTTCATTTCATGTATGCGCAAAATGCCTTTGAAATGGCTTTAAAATGGATTTGGAGCATGGAGACGATTATCTCAGGATGGCAATATAAACAAACGAAACTTTTAGTAGATTTCTACTTATTTTATTAAATATTATCTCCACCAAACAGGACAAGCTTGCATCTGTTATAGTTTTGGAGAAAAATGTGTTCATTTCATGTATGCGCGAAATGCCTTAAAAATGGCTTTAAAATGGATTTGGAGCATGGAGACGATTATCTCGGGATTGCAAGATAACCAAACAAAACTTTTAGTGGATTTCTACTTATTTTATTAAATATCATCTCCACCAAACAGGACAAGCTTGCATCTGTTATAGTTTTGGAGAAAAATGTGTTCATTTCATGTATGCGCGAAATGCCTTAAAAATGGCTTTAAAATGGATTTGGAGCATGAAGACGATTATCTCGGGATTGCAATATAACCAAACAAAACTTTTAGTGGATTTCTACTTATTTTATTAAATATCATCTCCACCAAACAGGACAAGCTTGCATCTGTTATAGTTTTGGAGAAAAATGTGTTCATTTCATGTATGCGCGAAATGCCTTAAAAATGGCTTTAAAATGGATTTGGAGCATGGAGACGATTATCTCGGGATTGCAAGATAACCAAACAAAACTTTTAGTGGATTTCTACTTATTTTATTAAATATCATCTCCACCAAACAGGACAAGCTTGCATCTGTTATAGTTTTGGAGAAAAATGTGTTCATTTCATGTATGCGCGAAATGCCTTAAAAATGGCTTTAAAATGGATTTGGAGCATGGAGACGATTATCTCGGGATTGCAAGATAACCAAACAAAACTTTTAGTGGATTTCTACTTATTTTATTAAATATCATCTCCACCAAACAGGACAAGCTTGCATCTGTTATAGTTTTGGAGAAAAATGTGTTCATTTCATGTATGCGCGAAATGCCTTAAAAATGGCTTTAAAATGGATTTGGAGCATGGAGACGATTATCTCGGGATTGCAAGATAACCAAACAAAACTTTTAGTGGATTTCTACTTATTTTATTAAATATCATCTCCACCAAACAGGACAAGCTTGCATCTGTTATAGTTTTGGAGAAAAATGTGTTCATTTCATGTATGCGCGAAATGCCTTAAAAATGGCTTTAAAATGGATTTGGAGCATGGAGACGATTATCTCGGGATTGCAAGATAACCAAACAAAACTTTTAGTGGTTTTCTACTTATTTTATTAAATATCATCTCCACCAAACAGGACAAGCTTGCATGTGTTATAGTTTTGGAGAAAAATGTGTTCATTTCATGTATGCGCAAAATGCCTTTGAAATGGCTTTAAAATGGATTTGGAGCATGGAGACGATTATCTCGGGATTGCAAGATAACCAAACAAAACTTTTAGTGGATTTCTACTTATTTTATTAAATATCATCTCCACCAAACAGGACAAGCTTGCATCTGTTATAGTTTTGGAGAAAAATGTGTTCATTTCATGTATGCGCGAAATGCCTTAAAAATGGCTTTAAAATGGATTTGGAGCATGGAGACGATTATCTCGGGATTGCAAGATAACCAAACAAAACTTTTAGTAAATTTCTACTTATTTTATTAAATATCATCTCCACCAAACAGGACAAGCTTGCATCTGTTATAGTTTTGGAGAAAAATGTGTTCATTTCATGTATGCGCGAAATGCCTTAAAAATGGCTTTAAAATGGATTTGGAGCATGGAGACGATTATCTCGGGATTGCAAGATAACCAAACAAAACTTTTAGTGGATTTCTACTTATTTTATTAAATATCATCTCCACCAAACAGGACAAGCTTGCATCTGTTATAGTTTTGGAGAAAAATGTGTTCATTTCATGTATGCGCGAAATGCCTTAAAAATGGCTTTAAAATGGATTTGGAGCATGGAGACGATTATCTCGGGATTGCAAGATAACCAAACAAAACTTTTAGTGGTTTTCTACTTATTTTATTAAATATCATCTCCACCAAACAGGACAAGCTTGCATGTGTTATAGTTTTGGAGAAAAATGTGTTCATTTCATGTATGCGCAAAATGCCTTTGAAATGGCTTTAAAATGGATTTGGAGCATGGAGACGGTTATCTCGGTATTGCAAGATAACCAAACAAAACTTTTAGTGGATTTCTACTTATTTTATTAAATATCATCTCCACCAAACAGGACAAGCTTGCATCTGTTATAGTTTTGGAGAAAAATGTGTTCATTTCATGTATGCGCGAAATGCCTTAAAAATGGCTTTAAAATGGATTTGGAGCATGGAG
This sequence comes from Anomaloglossus baeobatrachus, assembly GCF_048569485.1. NCBI lineage: Eukaryota > Metazoa > Chordata > Amphibia > Anura > Aromobatidae > Anomaloglossus > Anomaloglossus baeobatrachus. The sequence goes on along the minus strand of NW_027441981.1, from coordinate 25,677 downwards.
ACGATTATCTCGGGATTGCAAGATAACCAAACAAAACTTTTAGTGGATTTCTACTTATTTTATTAAATATCATCTCCACCAAACAGGACAAGCTTGCATCTGTTATAGTTTTGGAGAAAAATGTGTTCATTTCATGTATGCGCGAAATGCCTTAAAAATGGCTTTAAAATGGATTTGGAGCATGGAGACGATTATCTCGGGATTGCAAGATAACCAAACAAAACTTTTAGTGGATTTCTACTTATTTTATTAAATATCATCTCCACCAAACAGGACAAGCTTGCATGTGTTATAGTTTTGGAGAAAAATGTGTTCATTTCATGTATGCGCAAAATGCCTTTGAAATGGCTTTAAAATGGATTTGGAGCATGGAGACGATTATCTCGGGATTGCAAGATAACCAAACAAAACTTTTAGTGGATTTCTACTTATTTTATTAAATATCATCTCCACCAAACAGGACAAGCTTGCATCTGTTATAGTTTTGGAGAAAAATGTGTTCATTTCATGTATGCGCGAAATGCCTTAAAAATGGCTTTAAAATGGATTTGGAGCATGGAGACGATTATCTCGGGATTGCAAGATAACCAAACAAAACTTTTAGTGGATTTCTACTTATTTTATTAAATATCATCTCCACCAAACAGGACAAGCTTGCATCTGTTATAGTTTTGGAGAAAAATGTGTTCATTTCATGTATGCGCGAAATGCCTTAAAAATGGCTTTAAAATGGATTTGGAGCATGGAGACGATTATCTCGGGATTGCAAGATAACCAAACAAAACTTTTAGTGGATTTCTACTTATTTTATTAAATATCATCTCCACCAAACAGGACAAGCTTGCATCTGTTATAGTTTTAGAGAAAAATGTGTTCATTTCATGTATGCGCGAAATGCCTTAAAAATGGCTTTAAAATGGATTTGGAGCATGGAGACGATTATCTCGGGATTGCAAGATAACCAAACAAAACTTTTAGTGGATTTCTACTTATTTTATTAAATATCATCTCCACCAAACAGGACAAGCTTGCATGTGTTATAGTTTTGGAGAAAAATGTGTTCATTTCATGTATGCGCAAAATGCCTTTGAAATGGCTTTAAAATGGATTTGGAGCATGGAGACGATTATCTCAGGATGGCAATATAAACAAACGAAACTTTTAGTAGATTTCTACTTATTTTATTAAATATTATCTCCACCAAACAGGACAAGCTTGCATCTGTTATAGTTTTGGAGAAAAATGTGTTCATTTCATGTATGCGCGAAATGCCTTAAAAATGGCTTTAAAATGGATTTGGAGCATGGAGACGATTATCTCGGGATTGCAAGATAACCAAACAAAACTTTTAGTGGATTTCTACTTATTTTATTAAATATCATCTCCACCAAACAGGACAAGCTTGCATCTGTTATAGTTTTGGAGAAAAATGTGTTCATTTCATGTATGCGCGAAATGCCTTAAAAATGGCTTTAAAATGGATTTGGAGCATGGAGACGATTATCTCGGGATTGCAAGATAACCAAACAAAACTTTTAGTGGATTTCTACTTATTTTATTAAATATCATCTCCACCAAACAGGACAAGCTTGCATCTGTTATAGTTTTGGAGAAAAATGTGTTCATTTCATGTATGCGCGAAATGCCTTAAAAATGGCTTTAAAATGGATTTGGAGCATGGAGACGATTATCTCGGGATTGCAAGATAACCAAACAAAACTTTTAGTGGATTTCTACTTATTTTATTAAATATCATCTCCACCAAACAGGACAAGCTTGCATCTGTTATAGTTTTAGAGAAAAATGTGTTCATTTCATGTATGCGCGAAATGCCTTAAAAATGGCTTTAAAATGGATTTGGAGCATGGAGACGATTATCTCGGGATTGCAAAATAACCAAACAAAACTTTTAGTGGATTTCTACTTATTTTATTAAATATCATCTCCACCAAACAGGACAAGCTTGCATGTGTTATAGTTTTGGAGAAAAATGTGTTCATTTCATGTATGCGCAAAATGCCTTTGAAATGGCTTTAAAATGGATTTGGAGCATGGAGACGATTATCTCAGGATGGCAATATAAACAAACGAAACTTTTAGTAGATTTCTACTTATTTTATTAAATATTATCTCCACCAAACAGGACAAGATTGCATCTGTTATAGTTTTGGAGAAAAATGTGTTCATTTCATGTATGCGCGAAATGCCTTAAAAATGGCTTTAAAATGGATTTGGAGCATGGAGACGATTATCTCGGGATTGCAAGATAACCAAACAAAACTTTTAGTGGATTTCTACTTATTTTATTAAATATCATCTCCACCAAACAGGACAAGCTTGCATCTGTTATAGTTTTGGAGAAAAATGTGTTCATTTCATGTATGCGCGAAATGCCTTAAAAATGGCTTTAAAATGGATTTGGAGCATGGAGACGATTATCTCGGGATTGCAAGATAACCAAACAAAACTTTTAGTGGATTTCTACTTATTTTATTAAATATCATCTCCACCAAACAGGACAAGCTTGCATGTGTTATAGTTTTGGAGAAAAATGTGTTCATTTCATGTATGCGCAAAATGCCTTTGAAATGGCTTTAAAATGGATTTGGAGCATGGAGACGATTATCTCAGGATGGCAATATAAACAAACGAAACTTTTAGTAGATTTCTACTTATTTTATTAAATATTATCTCCACCAAACAGGACAAGCTTGCATCTGTTATAGTTTTGGAGAAAAATGTGTTCATTTCATGTATGCGCGAAATGCCTTAAAAATGGCTTTAAAATGGATTTGGAGCATGGAGACGATTATCTCGGGATTGCAAGATAACCAAACAAAACTTTTAGTGGATTTCTACTTATTTTATTAAATATCATCTCCACCAAACAGGACAAGCTTGCATCTGTTATAGTTTTGGAGAAAAATGTGTTCATTTCATGTATGCGCGAAATGCCTTAAAAATGGCTTTAAAATGGATTTGGAGCATGAAGACGATTATCTCGGGATTGCAATATAACCAAACAAAACTTTTAGTGGATTTCTACTTATTTTATTAAATATCATCTCCACCAAACAGGACAAGCTTGCATCTGTTATAGTTTTGGAGAAAAATGTGTTCATTTCATGTATGCGCGAAATGCCTTAAAAATGGCTTTAAAATGGATTTGGAGCATGGAGACGATTATCTCGGGATTGCAAGATAACCAAACAAAACTTTTAGTGGATTTCTACTTATTTTATTAAATATCATCTCCACCAAACAGGACAAGCTTGCATCTGTTATAGTTTTGGAGAAAAATGTGTTCATTTCATGTATGCGCGAAATGCCTTAAAAATGGCTTTAAAATGGATTTGGAGCATGGAGACGATTATCTCGGGATTGCAAGATAACCAAACAAAACTTTTAGTGGATTTCTACTTATTTTATTAAATATCATCTCCACCAAACAGGACAAGCTTGCATCTGTTATAGTTTTGGAGAAAAATGTGTTCATTTCATGTATGCGCGAAATGCCTTAAAAATGGCTTTAAAATGGATTTGGAGCATGGAGACGATTATCTCGGGATTGCAAGATAACCAAACAAAACTTTTAGTGGATTTCTACTTATTTTATTAAATATCATCTCCACCAAACAGGACAAGCTTGCATCTGTTATAGTTTTGGAGAAAAATGTGTTCATTTCATGTATGCGCGAAATGCCTTAAAAATGGCTTTAAAATGGATTTGGAGCATGGAGACGATTATCTCGGGATTGCAAGATAACCAAACAAAACTTTTAGTGGTTTTCTACTTATTTTATTAAATATCATCTCCACCAAACAGGACAAGCTTGCATGTGTTATAGTTTTGGAGAAAAATGTGTTCATTTCATGTATGCGCAAAATGCCTTTGAAATGGCTTTAAAATGGATTTGGAGCATGGAGACGATTATCTCGGGATTGCAAGATAACCAAACAAAACTTTTAGTGGATTTCTACTTATTTTATTAAATATCATCTCCACCAAACAGGACAAGCTTGCATCTGTTATAGTTTTGGAGAAAAATGTGTTCATTTCATGTATGCGCGAAATGCCTTAAAAATGGCTTTAAAATGGATTTGGAGCATGGAGACGATTATCTCGGGATTGCAAGATAACCAAACAAAACTTTTAGTAAATTTCTACTTATTTTATTAAATATCATCTCCACCAAACAGGACAAGCTTGCATCTGTTATAGTTTTGGAGAAAAATGTGTTCATTTCATGTATGCGCGAAATGCCTTAAAAATGGCTTTAAAATGGATTTGGAGCATGGAGACGATTATCTCGGGATTGCAAGATAACCAAACAAAACTTTTAGTGGATTTCTACTTATTTTATTAAATATCATCTCCACCAAACAGGACAAGCTTGCATGTGTTATAGTTTTGGAGAAAAATGTGTTCATTTCATGTATGCGCAAAATGCCTTTGAAATGGCTTTAAAAGGGATTTGGAGCATGGAGACGATTATCTCGGGATTGCAAGATAACAAAACAAAACTTTTAGTGGATTTCTACTTATTTTATTAAATATCATCTCCACCAAACAGGACAAGCTTGCATCTGTTATAGTTTTGGAGAAAAATGTGTTCATTTCATGTATGCGCGAAATGCCTTAAAAATGGCTTTAAAATGGATTTGGAGCATGGAGACGATTATCTCGGGATTGCAAGATAACCAAACAAAACTTTTAGTGGATTTCTACTTATTTTATTAAATATCATCTCCACCAAACAGGACAAGCTTGCATCTGTTATAGTTTTGGAGAAAAATGTGTTCATTTCATGTATGCGCGAAATGCCTTAAAAATGGCTTTAAAATGGATTTGGAGCATGGAGACGATTATCTCGGGATTGCAAGATAACCAAACAAAACTTTTAGTGGATTTCTACTTATTTTATTAAATATCATCTCCACCAAACAGGACAAGCTTGCATCTGTTATAGTTTTAGAGAAAAATGTGTTCATTTCATGTATGCGCGAAATGCCTTAAAAATGGCTTTAAAATGGATTTGGAGCATGGAGACGATTATCTCGGGATTGCAAGATAACCAAACAAAACTTTTAGTGGATTTCTACTTATTTTATTAAATATCATCTCCACCAAACAGGACAAGCTTGCATGTGTTATAGTTTTGGAGAAAAATGTGTTCATTTCATGTATGCGCAAAATGCCTTTGAAATGGCTTTAAAATGGATTTGGAGCATGGAGACGATTATCTCAGGATGGCAATATAAACAAACGAAACTTTTAGTAGATTTCTACTTATTTTATTAAATATTATCTCCACCAAACAGGACAAGCTTGCATCTGTTATAGTTTTGGAGAAAAATGTGTTCATTTCATGTATGCGCGAAATGCCTTAAAAATGGCTTTAAAATGGATTTGGAGCATGGAGACGATTATCTCGGGATTGCAAGATAACCAAACAAAACTTTTAGTAAATTTCTACTTATTTTATTAAATATCATCTCCACCAAACAGGACAAGCTTGCATCTGTTATAGTTTTGGAGAAAAATGTGTTCATTTCATGTATGCGCGAAATGCCTTAAAAATGGCTTTAAAATGGATTTGGAGCATGGAGACGATTATCTCGGGATTGCAAGATAACCAAACAAAACTTTTAGTGGATTTCTACTTATTTTATTAAATATCATCTCCACCAAACAGGACAAGCTTGCATGTGTTATAGTTTTGGAGAAAAATGTGTTCATTTCATGTATGCGCAAAATGCCTTTGAAATGGCTTTAAAAGGGATTTGGAGCATGGAGACGATTATCTCGGGATTGCAAGATAACCAAACAAAACTTTTAGTGGATTTCTACTTATTTTATTAAATATCATCTCCACCAAACAGGACAAGCTTGCATCTGTTATAGTTTTGGAGAAAAATGTGTTCATTTCATGTATGCGCGAAATGCCTTAAAAATGGCTTTAAAATGGATTTGGAGCATGGAGACGATTATCTCGGGATTGCAAGATAACCAAACAAAACTTTTAGTGGATTTCTACTTATTTTATTAAATATCATCTCCACCAAACAGGACAAGCTTGCATCTGTTATAGTTTTGGAGAAAAATGTGTTCATTTCATGTATGCGCGAAATGCCTTAAAAATGGCTTTAAAATGGATTTGGAGCATGGAGACGATTATCTCGGGATTGCAAGATAACCAAACAAAACTTTTAGTGGATTTCTACTTATTTTATTAAATATCATCTCCACCAAACAGGACAAGCTTGCATCTGTTATAGTTTTAGAGAAAAATGTGTTCATTTCATGTATGCGCGAAATGCCTTAAAAATGGCTTTAAAATGGATTTGGAGCATGGAGACGATTATCTCGGGATTGCAAGATAACCAAACAAAACTTTTAGTGGATTTCTACTTATTTTATTAAATATCATCTCCACCAAACAGGACAAGCTTGCATGTGTTATAGTTTTGGAGAAAAATGTGTTCATTTCATGTATGCGCAAAATGCCTTTGAAATGGCTTTAAAATGGATTTGGAGCATGGAGACGATTATCTCAGGATGGCAATATAAACAAACGAAACTTTTAGTAGATTTCTACTTATTTTATTAAATATTATCTCCACCAAACAGGACAAGCTTGCATCTGTTATAGTTTTGGAGAAAAATGTGTTCATTTCATGTATGCGCGAAATGCCTTAAAAATGGCTTTAAAATGGATTTGGAGCATGGAGACGATTATCTCGGGATTGCAAGATAACCAAACAAAACTTTTAGTGGATTTCTACTTATTTTATTAAATATCATCTCCACCAAACAGGACAAGCTTGCATCTGTTATAGTTTTGGAGAAAAATGTGTTCATTTCATGTATGCGCGAAATGCCTTAAAAATGGCTTTAAAATGGATTTGGAGCATGGAGACGATTATCTCGGGATTGCAAGATAACCAAACAAAACTTTTAGTGGATTTCTACTTATTTTATTAAATATCATCTCCACCAAACAGGACAAGCTTGCATGTGTTATAGTTTTGGAGAAAAATGTGTTCATTTCATGTATGCGCAAAATGCCTTTGAAATGGCTTTAAAATGGATTTGGAGCATGGAGACGATTATCTCAGGATGGCAATATAAACAAACGAAACTTTTAGTAGATTTCTACTTATTTTATTAAATATTATCTCCACCAAACAGGACAAGCTTGCATCTGTTATAGTTTTGGAGAAAAATGTGTTCATTTCATGTATGCGCGAAATGCCTTAAAATGGCTTTAAAATGGATTTGGAGCATGAAGACGATTATCTCGGGATTGCAATATAACCAAACAAAACTTTTAGTGGATTTCTACTTATTTTATTAAATATCATCTCCACCAAACAGGACAAGCTTGCATCTGTTATAGTTTTGGAGAAAAATGTGTTCATTTCATGTATGCGCGAAATGCCTTAAAAATGGCTTTAAAATGGATTTGGAGCATGGAGACGATTATCTCGGGATTGCAAGATAACCAAACAAAACTTTTAGTGGATTTCTACTTATTTTATTAAATATCATCTCCACCAAACAGGACAAGCTTGCATCTGTTATAGTTTTGGAGAAAAATGTGTTCATTTCATGTATGCGCGAAATGCCTTAAAAATGGCTTTAAAATGGATTTGGAGCATGGAGACGATTATCTCGGGATTGCAAGATAACCAAACAAAACTTTTAGTGGATTTCTACTTATTTTATTAAATATCATCTCCACCAAACAGGACAAGCTTGCATCTGTTATAGTTTTGGAGAAAAATGTGTTCATTTCATGTATGCGCGAAATGCCTTAAAAATGGCTTTAAAATGGATTTGGAGCATGGAGACGATTATCTCGGGATTGCAAGATAACCAAACAAAACTTTTAGTGGATTTCTACTTATTTTATTAAATATCATCTCCACCAAACAGGACAAGCTTGCATGTGTTATAGTTTTGGAGAAAAATGTGTTCATTTCATGTATGCGCAAAATGCCTTTGAAATGGCTTTAAAATGGATTTGGAGCATGGAGACGATTATCTCAGGATGGCAATATAAACAAACGAAACTTTTAGTAGATTTCTACTTATTTTAATAAATATTATCTCCACCAAACAGGACAAGCTTGCATCTGTTATAGTTTTGGAGAAAAATGTGTTCATTTCATGTATGCGCGAAATGCCTTAAAAATGGCTTTAAAATGGATTTGGAGCATGGAGACGATTATCTCGGGATTGCAAGATAACCAAACAAAACTTTTAGTGGATTTCTACTTATTTTATTAAATATCATCTCCACCAAACAGGACAAGCTTGCATCTGTTATAGTTTTGGAGAAAAATGTGTTCATTTCATGTATGCGCAAAATGCCTTAAAAATGGCTTTAAAATGGATTTGGAGCATGGAGACGATTATCTCGGGATTGCAAGATAACCAAACAAAACTTTTAGTGGATTTCTACTTATTTTATTAAATATCATCTCCACCAAACAGGACAAGCTTGCATCTGTTATAGTTTTGGAGAAAAATGTGTTCATTTCATTTATGCGCGAAATGCCTTAAAAATGGCTTTAAAATGGATTTGGAGCATGGAGACGATTATCTCGGGATTGCAAGATAACCAAACAAAACTTTTAGTGGATTTCTACTTATTTTATTAAATATCATCTCCACCAAACAGGACAAGCTTGCATCTGTTATAGTTTTGGAGAAAAATGTGTTCATTTCATGTATGCGCGAAATGCCTTAAAAATGGCTTTAAAATGGATTTGGAGCATGGAGACGATTATCTCGGGATTGCAAGATAACGAAACAAAACTTTTAGTGGATTTCTACTTATTTTATTAAATATCATCTCCACCAAACAGGACAAGCTTGCATCTGTTATAGTTTTGGAGAAAAATGTGTTCATTTCATGTATGCGCGAAATGCCTTAAAAATGGCTTTAAAATGGATTTGGAGCATGGAGACGATTATCTCGGGATTGCAAGATAACCAAACAAAACTTTTAGTGGATTTCTACTTATTTTATTAAATATCATCTCCACCAAACAGGACAAGCTTGCATCTGTTATAGTTTTGGAGAAAAATGTGTTCATTTCATGTATGCGCGAAATGCCTTAAAAATGGCTTTAAAATGGATTTGGAGCATGGAGACGATTATCTCGGGATTGCAAGATAACCAAACAAAACTTTTAGTGGATTTCTACTTATTTTATTAAATATCATCTCCACCAAACAGGACAAGCTTGCATCTGTTATAGTTTTGGAGAAAAATGTGTTCATTTCATGTATGCGCGAAATGCCTTAGAAATGGCTTTAAAATGGATTTGGAGCATGGAGACGATTATCTCGGGATTGCAAGATAACCAAACAAAACTTTTAGTGGATTTCTACTTATTTTATTAAATATCATCTCCACCAAACAGGACAAGCTTGCATGTGTTATAGTTTTGGAGAAAAATGTGTTCATTTCATGTATGCGCGAAATGCCTTTGAAATGGCTTTAATATGGATTTGGAGCATGGAGACGATTATCTCGGGATTGCAAGATAACCAAACAAAACTTTTAGTGGATTTCTACTTATTTTATTAAATATAATCTCCACCAAACAGGACAAGCTTGCATCTGTTATAGTTTTGGAGAAAAATGTGTTCATTTCATGTATGCGCGAAATGCCTTAAAAATGGCTTTAAAATGGATTTGGAGCATGGAGACGATTATCTCGGGATTGCAAGATAACCAAACAAAACTTTTAGTGGATTTCTACTTATTTTATTAAATATCATCTCCACCAAACAGGACAAGCTTGCATCTGTTATAGTTTTGGAGAAAAATGTGTTCATTTCATGTATGCGCGAAATGCCTTAAAAATGGCTTTAAAATGGATTTGGAGCATGGAGACGATTATCTCGGGATTGCAAGATAACCAAACAAAACTTTTAGTGGATTTCTACTTATTTTATTAAATATCATCTCCACCAAACAGGACAAGCTTGCATGTGTTATAGTTTTGGAGAAAAATGTGTTCATTTCATGTATGCGCGAAATGCCTTAAAAATGGCTTTAAAATGGATTTGGAGCATGGAGACGATTATCTCGGGATTGCAAGATAACCAAACAAAACTTTTAGTGGATTTCTACTTATTTTATTAAATATCATCTCCACCAAACAGGACAAGCTTGCATCTGTTATAGTTTTGGAGAAAAATGTGTTCATTTCATGTATGCGCGAAATGCCTTAAAAATGGCTTTAAAATGGATTTGGAGCATGGAGACGATTATCTCGGGATTGCAAGATAACCAAACAAAACTTTTAGTGGATTTCTACTTATTTTATTAAATATCATCTCCACCAAACAGGACAAGCTTGCATCTGTTATAGTTTTGGAGAAAAATGTGTTCATTTCATGTATGCGCGAAATGCCCTAAAAATGGCTTTAAAATGGATTTGGAGCATGGAGACGATTATCTCGGGATTGCAAGATAACCAAACAAAACTTTTAGTGGATTTCTACTTATTTTATTAAATATCATCTCCACCAAACAGGACAAGCTTGCATCTGTTATAGTTTTGGAGAAAAATGTGTTCATTTCATGTATGCGCGAAATGCCTTAAAAATGGCTTTAAAATGGATTTGGAGCATGGAGACGATTATCTCGGGATTGCAAGATAACCAAACAAAACTTTTAGTGGATTTCTACTTATTTTATTAAATATCATCTCCACCAAACAGGACAAGCTTGCATCTGTTATAGTTTTGGAGAAAAATGTGTTCATTTCATGTATGCGCGAAATGCCTTAAAAATGGCTTTAAAATGGATTTGGAGCATGGAGACGATTATCTCGGGATTGCAAGATAACCAAACAAAACTTTTAGTGGATTTCTACTTATTTTATTAAATATCATCTCCACCAAACAGGACAAGCTTGCATCTGTTATAGTTTTGGAGAAAAATGTGTTCATTTCATGTATGCGCGAAATGCCTTAAAAATGGCTTTAAAATGGATTTGGAGCATGGAGACGATTATCTCGGGATTGCAATATAACCAAACAAAACTTTTAGTGGATTTCTACTTATTTTATTAAATATCATCTCCACCAAACAGGACAAGCTTGCATCTGTTATAGTTTTGGAGAAAAATGTGTTCATTTCATGTATGCGCGAAATGCCTTAAAAATGGCTTTAAAATGGATTTGGAGCATGGAGACGATTATCTCGGGATTGCAAGATAACCAAACAAAACTTTTAGTGGATTTCTACTTATTTTATTAAATATCATCTCCACCAAACAGGACAAGCTTGCATCTGTTATAGTTTTGGAGAAAAATGTGTTCATTTCATGTATGCGCGAAATGCCTTAAAAATGGCTTTAAAATGGATTTGGAGCATGGAGACGATTATCTCGGGATTGCAAGATAACCAAACAAAACTTTTAGTGGATTTCTACTTATTTTATTAAATATCATCTCCACCAAACAGGACAAGCTTGCATCTGTTATAGTTTTGGAGAAAAATGTGTTCATTTCATGTATGCGCGAAATGCCTTAAAAATGGCTTTAAAATGGATTTGGAGCATGGAGACGATTATCTCGGGATTGCAAGATAACCAAACAAAACTTTTAGTGGATTTCTACTTATTTTATTAAATATCATCTCCACCAAACAGGTCAAGCTTGCATCTGTTATAGTTTTGGAGAAAAATGTGTTCATTTCATGTATGCGCGAAATGCCTTAAAAATGGCTTTAAAATGGATTTGGAGCATGGAGACGATTATCTCGGGATTGCAAGATAACCAAACAAAACTTTTAGTGGATTTCTACTTATTTTATTAAATATCATCTCCACCAAACAGGACAAGCTTGCATCTGTTATAGTTTTGGAGAAAAATGTGTTCATTTCATGTATGCGCGAAATGCCTTAAAAATGGCTTTAAAATGGATTTGGAGCATGGAGACGATTATCTCGGGATTGCAAGATAACCAAACAAAACTTTTAGTGGATTTCTACTTATTTTATTAAATATCATCTCCACCAAACAGGACAAGCTTGCATCTGTTATAGTTTTGGAGAAAAATGTGTTCATTTCATGTATGCGCGAAATGCCTTAAAAATGGCTTTAAAATGGATTTGGAGCATGGAGACGATTATCTCGGGATTGCAAGATAACCAAACAAAACTTTTAGTGGATTTCTACTTATTTTATTAAATATCATCTCCACCAAACAGGACAAGCTTGCATCTGTTATAGTTTTGGAGAAAAATGTGTTCATTTCATGTATGCGCGAAATGCCTTAAAAATGGCTTTAAAATGGATTTGGAGCATGGAGACGATTATCTCGGGATTGCAAGATAACCAAACAAAACTTTTAGTGGATTTCTACTTATTTTATTAAATATCATCTCCACCAAACAGGACAAGCTTGCATCTGTTATAGTTTTGGAGAAAAATGTGTTCATTTCATGTATGCGCGAAATGCCTTAAAAATGGCTTTAAAATGGATTTGGAGCATGGAGACGATTATCTCGGGATTGCAAGATAACCAAACAAAACTTTTAGTGGATTTCTACTTATTTTATTAAATATCATCTCCACCAAACAGGACAAGCTTGCATCTGTTATAGTTTTGGAGAAAAATGTGTTCATTTCATGTATGCGCGAAATGCCTTAAAAATGGCTTTAAAATGGATTTGGAGCATGGAGACGATTATCTCGGGATTGCAAGATAACCAAACAAAACTTTTAGTGGATTTCTACTTATTTTATTAAATATCATCTCCACCAAACAGGACAAGCTTGCATCTGTTATAGTTTTGGAGAAAAATGTGTTCATTTCATGTATGCGCGAAATGCCTTAAAAATGGCTTTAAAATGGATTTGGAGCATGGAGACGATTATCTCGGGATTGCAAGATAACCAAACAAAACTTTTAGTGGATTTCTACTTATTTTATTAAATATCATCTCCACCAAACAGGACAAGCTTGCATCTGTTATAGTTTTGGAGAAAAATGTGTTCATTTCATGTATGCGCGAAATGCCTTAAAAATGGCTTTAAAATGGATTTGGAGCATGGAGACGATTATCTCGGGATTGCAAGATAACCAAACAAAACTTTTAGTGGATTTCTACTTATTTTATTAAATATCATCTCCACCAAACAGGACAAGCTTGCATCTGTTATAGTTTTGGAGAAAAATGTGTTCATTTCATGTATGCGCGAAATGCCTTAAAAATGGCTTTAAAATGGATTTGGAGCATGGAGACGATTATCTCGGGATTGCAAGATAACCAAACAAAACTTTTAGTGGATTTCTACTTATTTTATTAAATATCATCTCCACCAAACAGGACAAGCTTGCATCTGTTATAGTTTTGGAGAAAAATGTGTTCATTTCATGTATGCGCGAAATGCCTTAAAAATGGCTTTAAAATGGATTTGGAGCATGGAGACGATTATCTCGGGATTGCAATATAACCAAACAAAACTTTTAGTGGATTTCTACTTATTTTATTAAATATCATCTCCACCAAACAGGACAAGCTTGCATCTGTTATAGTTTTGGAGAAAAATGTGTTCATTTCATGTATGCGCGAAATGCCTTAAAAATGGCTTTAAAATGGATTTGGAGCATGGAGACGATTATCTCGGGATTGCAAGATAACCAAACAAAACTTTTAGTGGATTTCTACTTATTTTATTAAATATCATCTCCACCAAACAGGACAAGCTTGCATCTGTTATAGTTTTGGAGAAAAATGTGTTCATTTCATGTATGCGCGAAATGCCTTAAAAATGGCTTTAAAATGGATTTGGAGCATGGAGACGATTATCTCGGGATTGCAAGATAACCAAACAAAACTTTTAGTGGATTTCTACTTATTTTATTAAATATCATCTCCACCAAACAGGACAAGCTTGCATCTGTTATAGTTTTGGAGAAAAATGTGTTCTTTTCATGTATGCGCGAAATGCCTTAAAAATGGCTTTAAAATGGATTTGGAGCATGGAGACGATTATCTCGGGATTGCAATATAACCAAACAAAACTTTTAGTGGATTTCTACTTATTTTATTAAATATCATCTCCACCAAACAGGACAAGCTTGCATCTGTTATAGTTTTGGAGAAAAATGTGTTCATTTCATGTATGCGCGAAATGCCTTAAAAATGGCTTTAACAATGGATTTGGAGCATGGAGACGATTATCTCGGGATTGCAAGATAACCAAACAAAACTTTTAGTGGATTTCTACTTATTTTATTAAATATCATCTCCACCAAACAGGACAAGCTTGCATCTGTTATAGTTTTGGAGAAAAATGTGTTTCATTTCATGTATGCGCGAAATGCCTTAAAAATGGCTTTAAAATGGATTTGGAGCATGGAGACGATTATCTCGGGATTGCAAGATAACCAAACAAAACTTTTAGTGGATTTCTACTTATTTTATTAAATATCATCTCCACCAAACAGGACAAGCTTGCATCTGTTATAGTTTTGGAGAAAAATGTGTTCATTTCATGTATGCGCGAAATGCCTTAAAAATGGCTTTAAAATGGATTTGGAGCATGGAGACGATTATCTCGGGATTGCAAGATAACCAAACAAAACTTTTAGTGGATTTCTACTTATTTTATTAAATATCATCTCCACCAAACAGGACAAGCTTGCATCTGTTATAGTTTTGGAGAAAAAATGTGTTCATTTCATGTATGCGCGAAATGCCTTAAAAATGGCTTTAAAATGGATTTGGAGCATGGAGACGATTATCTCGGGATTGCAATATAACCAAACAAAACTTTTAGTGGATTTCTACTTATTTTATTAAATATCATCTCCACCAAACAGGACAAGCTTGCATCTGTTATAGTTTTGGAGAAAAATGTGTTCATTTCATGTATGCGCGAAATGCCTTAAAAATGGCTTTAAAATGGATTTGGAGCATGGAGACGATTATCTCGGGATTGCAAGATAACCAAACAAAACTTTTAGTGGATTTCTACTTATTTTATTAAATATCATCTCCACCAAACAGGACAAGCTTGCATCTGTTATAGTTTTGGAGAAAAATGTGTTCATTTCATGTATGCGCGAAATGCCTTAAAAATGGCTTTAAAATGGATTTGGAGCATGGAGACGATTATCTCGGGATTGCAAGATAACCAAACAAAACTTTTAGTGGATTTCTACTTATTTTATTAAATATCATCTCCACCAAACAGGACAAGCTTGCATCTGTTATAGTTTTGGAGTAAAATGTGTTCATTTCATGTATGCGCGAAATGCCTTAAAAATGGCTTTAAAATGGATTTGGAGCATGGAGACGATTATCTCGGGATTGCAATATAACCAAACAAAACTTTTAGTGGATTTCTACTTATTTTATTAAATATCATCTCCACCAAACAGGACAAGCTTGCATCTGTTATAGTTTTGGAGAAAAATGTGTTCATTTCATGTATGCGCGAAATGCCTTAAAAATGGCTTTAAAATGGATTTGGAGCATGGAGACGATTATCTCGGGATTGCAAGATAACCAAACAAAACTTTTAGTGGATTTCTACTTATTTTATTAAATATCATCTCCACCAAACAGGACAAGCTTGCATCTGTTATAGTTTTGGAGAAAAATGTGTTCATTTCATGTATGCGCGAAATGCCTTAAAAATGGCTTTAAAATGGATTTGGAGCATGGAGACGATTATCTCGGGATTGCAAGATAACCAAACAAAACTTTTAGTGGATTTCTACTTATTTTATTAAATATCATCTCCACCAAACAGGACAAGCTTGCATCTGTTATAGTTTTGGAGAAAAATGTGTTCATTTCATGTATGCGCGAAATGCCTTAAAAATGGCTTTAAAATGGATTTGGAGCATGGAGACGATTATCTCAGGATTGCAAGATAACCAAACAAAACTTTTAGTGGATTTCTACTTATTTTATTAAATATCATCTCCACCAAACAGGACAAGCTTGCATCTGTTATAGTTTTGGAGAAAAATGTGTTCATTTCATGTATGCGCGAAATGCCTTAAAAATGGCTTTAAAATGGATTTGGAGCATGGAGACGATTATCTCGGGATTGCAAGATAACCAAACAAAACTTTTAGTGGATTTCTACTTATTTTATTAAATATCATCTCCACCAAACAGGACAAGCTTGCATCTGTTATAGTTTTGGAGAAAAATGTGTTCATTTCATGTATGCGCGAAATGCCTTAAAAATGGCTTCAAAATGGATTTGGAGCATGGAGACGATTATCTCGGGATTGCAAGATAACCAAACAAAACTTTTAGTGGATTTCTACTTATTTTATTAAATATCATCTCCACCAAACAGGACAAGCTTGCATCTGTTATAGTTTTGGAGAAAAATGTGTTCATTTCATGTATGCGCGAAATGCCTTAAAAATGGCTTTAAAATGGATTTGGAGCATGGAGACGATTATCTCGGGATTGCAAGATAACCAAACAAATCTTTTAGTGGATTTCTACTTATTTTATTAAATATCATCTCCACCAAACAGGACAAGCTTGCATCTGTTATAGTTTTGGAGAAAAATGTGTTCATTTCATGTATGCGCGAAATGCCTTAAAAATGGCTTTAAAATGGATTTGGAGCATGGAGACGATTATCTCGGGATTGCAATATAACCAAACAAAACTTTTAGTGGATTTCTACTTATTTTATTAAATATCATCTCCACCAAACAGGACAAGCTTGCATCTGTTATAGTTTTGGAGAAAAATGTGTTCATTTCATGTATGCGCGAAATGCCTTAAAAATGGCTTTAAAATGGATTTGGAGCATGGAGACGATTATCTCGGGATTGCAAGATAACCAAACAAAACTTTTAGTGGATTTCTACTTATTTTATTAAATATCATCTCCACCAAACAGGACAAGCTTGCATCTGTTATAGTTTTGGAGAAAAATGTGTTCATTTCATGTATGCGCGAAATGCCTTAAAAATGGCTTTAAAATGGATTTGGAGCATGGAGACGATTATCTCGGGATTGCAAGATAACCAAACAAAACTTTTAGTGGATTTCTACTTATTTTATTAAATATCATCTCCACCAAACAGGACAAGCTTGCATCTATTATAGTTTTGGAGAAAAATGTGTTCATTTCATGTATGCGCGAAATGCCTTAAAAATGGCTTTAAAATGGATTTGGAGCATGGAGACGATTATCTCGGGATTGCAAGATAACCAAACAAAACTTTTAGTGGATTTCTACTTATTTTATTAAATATCATCTCCACCAAACAGGACAAGCTTGCATCTGTTATAGTTTTGAAAAAAAATGTGTTAATTTCATGTATGCGCGAAATGCCTTAAAAATGGCTTTAAAATGGATTTGGAGCATGGAGACGATTATCTCGGGATTGCAAGATAACCAAACAAAACTTTTAGTGGATTTCTACTTATTTTATTAAATATCATCTCCACCAAACAGGACAAGCTTGCATCTGTTATAGTTTTGGAGAAAAATGTGTTCATTTCATGTATGCGCGAAATGCCTTAAAAATGGCTTTAAAATGGATTTGGAGCATGGAGACGATTATCTCGGGATTGCAAGATAACCAAACAAAACTTTTAGTGGATTTCTACTTATTTTATTAAATATCATCTCCACCAAACAGGACAAGCTTGCATCTGTTATAGTTTTGGAGAAAAATGTGTTCATTTCATGTATGCGCGAAATGCCTTAAAAATGGCTTTAAAATGGATTTGGAGCATGGAGACGATTATCTCGGGATTGCAAGATAACCAAACAAAACTTTTAGTGGATTTCTACTTATTTTATTAAATATCATCTCCACCAAATAGGACAAGCTTGCATCTGTTATAGTTTTGGAGAAAAATGTGTTCATTTCATGTATGCGCGAAATGCCTTAAAAATGGCTTTAAAATGGATTTGGAGCATGGAGACGATTATCTCGGGATTGCAAGATAACCAAACAAAACTTTTAGTGGATTTCTACTTATTTTATTAAATATCATCTCCACCAAACAGGACAAGCTTGCATCTGTTATAGTTTTGGAGAAAAATGTGTTCATTTCATGTATGCGCGAAATGCCTTAAAAATGGCTTTAAAATGGATTTGGAGCATGGAGACGATTATCTCGGGATTGCAAGATAACCAAACAAAACTTTTAGTGGATTTCTACTTATTTTATTAAATATCATCTCCACCAAACAGGACAAGCTTGCATCTGTTATAGTTTTGGAGAAAAATGTGTTCATTTCATGTATGCGCGAAATGCCTTAAAAATGGCTTTAAAATGGATTTGGAGCATGGAGACGATTATCTCGGGATTGCAATATAACCAAACAAAACTTTTAGTGGATTTCTACTTATTTTATTAAATATCATCTCCACCAAACAGGACAAGCTTGCATCTGTTATAGTTTTGGAGAAAAATGTGTTCATTTCATGTATGCGCGAAATGCCTTAAAAATGGCTTTAAAATGGATTTGGAGCATGGAGACGATTATCTCGGGATTGCAAGATAACCAAACAAAACTTTTAGTGGATTTCTACTTATTTTATTAAATATCATCTCCACCAAACAGGACAAGCTTGCATCTGTTATAGTTTTGGAGAAAAATGTGTTCATTTCATGTATGCGCGAAATGCCTTAAAAATGGCTTTAAAATGGATTTGGAGCATGGAGACGATTATCTCGGGATTGCAAGATAACCAAACAAAACTTTTAGTGGATTTCTACTTATTTTATTAAATATCATCTCCACCAAACAGGACAAGCTTGCATCTGTTATAGTTTTGGAGAAAAATGTGTTCATTTCATGTATGCGCGAAATGCCTTAAAAATGGCTTTAAAATGGATTTGGAGCATGGAGACGATTATCTCGGGATTGCAAGATAACCAAACAAAACTTTTAGTGGATTTCTACTTATTTTATTAAATATCATCTCCACCAAACAGGACAAGCTTGCATCTGTTATAGTTTTGGAGAAAAATGTGTTCATTTCATGTATGCGCGAAATGCCTTAAAAATGGCTTTAAAATGGATTTGGAGCATGGAGACGATTATCTCGGGATTGCAAGATAACCAAACAAAACTTTTAGTGGATTTCTACTTATTTTATTAAATATCATCTCCACCAAACAGGACAAGCTTGCATCTGTTATAGTTTTGGAGAAAAATGTGTTCATTTCATGTATGCGCGAAATGCCTTAAAAATGGCTTTAAAATGGATTTGGAGCATGGAGACGATTATCTCGGGATTGCAAGATAACCAAACAAAACTTTTAGTGGATTTCTACTTATTTTATTAAATATCATCTCCACCAAACAGGACAAGCTTGCATCTGTTATAGTTTTGGAGAAAAATGTGTTCATTTCATGTATGCGCGAAATGCCTTAAAAATGGCTTTAAAATGGATTTGGAGCATGGAGACGATTATCTCGGGATTGCAAGATAACCAAACAAAACTTTTAGTGGATTTCTACTTATTTTATTAAATATCATCTCCACCAAACAGGACAAGCTTGCATCTGTTATAGTTTTGGAGAAAAATGTGTTCATTTCATGTATGCGCGAAATGCCTTAAAAATGGCTTTAAAATGGATTTGGAGCATGGAGACGATTATCTCGGGATTGCAATATAACCAAACAAAACTTTTAGTGGATTTCTACTTATTTTATTAAATATCATCTCCACCAAACAGGACAAGCTTGCATCTGTTATAGTTTTGGAGAAAAATGTGTTCATTTCATGTATGCGCGAAATGCCTTAAAAATGGCTTTAAAATGGATTTGGAGCATGGAGACGATTATCTCGGGATTGCAAGATAACCAAACAAAACTTTTAGTGGATTTCTACTTATTTTATTAAATATCATCTCCACCAAACAGGACAAGCTTGCATCTGTTATAGTTTTGGAGAAAAATGTGTTCATTTCATGTATGCGCGAAATGCCTTAAAAATGGCTTTAAAATGGATTTGGAGCATGGAGACGATTATCTCGGGATTGCAAGATAACCAAACAAAACTTTTAGTGGATTTCTACTTATTTTATTAAATATCATCTCCACCAAACAGGACAAGCTTGCATCTGTTATAGTTTTGGAGAAAAATGTGTTCATTTCATGTATGCGCGAAATGCCTTAAAAATGGCTTTAAAATGGATTTGGAGCATGGAGACGATTATCTCGGGATTGCAAGATAACCAAACAAAACTTTTAGTGGATTTCTACTTATTTTATTAAATATCATCTCCACCAAACAGGACAAGCTTGCATCTGTTATAGTTTTGGAGAAAAATGTGTTCATTTCATGTATGCGCGAAATGCCTTAAAAATGGCTTTAAAATGGATTTGGAGCATGGAGACGATTATCTCGGGATTGCAATATAACCAAACAAAACTTTTAGTGGATTTCTACTTATTTTATTAAATATCATCTCCACCAAACAGGACAAGCTTGCATCTGTTATAGTTTTGGAGAAAAATGTGTTCATTTCATGTATGCGCGAAATGCCTTAAAAATGGCTTTAAAATGGATTTGGAGCATGGAGACGATTATCTCGGGATTGCAAGATAACCAAACAAAACTTTTAGTGGATTTCTACTTATTTTATTAAATATCATCTCCACCAAACAGGACAAGCTTGCATCTGTTATAGTTTTGGAGAAAAATGTGTTCATTTCATGTATGCGCGAAATGCCTTAAAAATGGCTTTAAAATGGATTTGGAGCATGGAGACGATTATCTCGGGATTGCAAGATAACCAAACAAAACTTTTAGTGGATTTCTACTTATTTTATTAAATATCATCTCCACCAAACAGGACAAGCTTGCATCTGTTATAGTTTTGGAGAAAAATGTGTTCATTTCATGTATGCGCGAAATGCCTTAAAAATGGCTTTAAAATGGATTTGGAGCATGGAGACGATTATCTCGGGATTGCAAGATAACCAAACAAAACTTTTAGTGGATTTCTACTTATTTTATTAAATATCATCTCCACCAAACAGGACAAGCTTGCATCTGTTATAGTTTTGGAGAAAAATGTGTTCATTTCATGTATGCGCGAAATGCCTTAAAAATGGCTTTAAAATGGATTTGGAGCATGGAGACGATTATCTCGGGATTGCAAGATAACCAAACAAAACTTTTAGTGGATTTCTACTTATTTTATTAAATATCATCTCCACCAAACAGGACAAGCTTGCATCTGTTATAGTTTTGGAGAAAAATGTGTTCATTTCATGTATGCGCGAAATGCCTTAAAAATGGCTTTAAAATGGATTTGGAGCATGGAGACGATTATCTCGGGATTGCAAGATAACCAAACAAAACTTTTAGTGGATTTCTACTTATTTTATTAAATATCATCTCCACCAAACAGGACAAGCTTGCATCTGTTATAGTTTTGGAGAAAAATGTGTTCATTTCATGTATGCGCGAAATGCCTTAAAAATGGCTTTAAAATGGATTTGGAGCATGGAGACGATTATCTCGGGATTGCAAGATAACCAAACAAAACTTTTAGTGGATTTCTACTTATTTTATTAAATATCATCTCCACCAAACAGGACAAGCTTGCATCTGTTATAGTTTTGGAGAAAAATGTGTTCATTTCATGTATGCGCGAAATGCCTTAAAAATGGCTTTAAAATGGATTTGGAGCATGGAGACGATTATCTCGGGATTGCAAGATAACCAAACAAAACTTTTAGTGGATTTCTACTTATTTTATTAAATATCATCTCCACCAAACAGGACAAGCTTGCATCTGTTATAGTTTTGGAGAAAAATGTGTTCATTTCATGTATGCGCGAAATGCCTTAAAAATGGCTTTAAAATGGATTTGGAGCATGGAGACGATTATCTCGGGATTGCAAGATAACCAAACAAAACTTTTAGTGGATTTCTACTTATTTTATTAAATATCATCTCCACCAAACAGGACAAGCTTGCATCTGTTATAGTTTTGGAGAAAAATGTGTTCATTTCATGTATGCGCGAAATGCCTTAAAAATGGCTTTAAAATGGATTTGGAGCATGGAGACGATTATCTCGGGATTGCAAGATAACCAAACAAAACTTTTAGTGGATTTCTACTTATTTTATTAAATATCATCTCCACCAAACAGGACAAGCTTGCATCTGTTATAGTTTTGGAGAAAAATGTGTTCATTTCATGTATGCGCGAAATGCCTTAAAAATGGCTTTAAAATGGATTTGGAGCATGGAGACGATTATCTCGGGATTGCAAGATAACCAAACAAAACTTTTAGTGGATTTCTACTTATTTTATTAAATATCATCTCCACCAAACAGGACAAGCTTGCATCTGTTATAGTTTTGGAGAAAAATGTGTTCATTTCATGTATGCGCGAAATGCCTTAAAAATGGCTTTAAAATGGATTTGGAGCATGGAGACGATTATCTCGGGATTGCAAGATAACCAAACAAAACTTTTAGTGGATTTCTACTTATTTTATTAAATATCATCTCCACCAAACAGGACAAGCTTGCATCTGTTATAGTTTTGGAGAAAAATGTGTTCATTTCATGTATGCGCGAAATGCCTTAAAAATGGCTTTAAAATGGATTTGGAGCATGGAGACGATTATCTCGGGATTGCAATATAACCAAACAAAACTTTTAGTGGATTTCTACTTATTTTATTAAATATCATCTCCACCAAACAGGACAAGCTTGCATCTGTTATAGTTTTGGAGAAAAATGTGTTCATTTCATGTATGCGCGAAATGCCTTAAAAATGGCTTTAAAATGGATTTGGAGCATGGAGACGATTATCTCGGGATTGCAAGATAACCAAACAAAACTTTTAGTGGATTTCTACTTATTTTATTAAATATCATCTCCACCAAACAGGACAAGCTTGCATCTGTTATAGTTTTGGAGAAAAATGTGTTCATTTCATGTATGCGCGAAATGCCTTAAAAATGGCTTTAAAATGGATTTGGAGCATGGAGACGATTATCTCGGGATTGCAATATAACCAAACAAAACTTTTAGTGGATTTCTACTTATTTTATTAAATATCATCTCCACCAAACAGGACAAGCTTGCATCTGTTATAGTTTTGGAGAAAAATGTGTTCATTTCATGTATGCGCGAAATGCCTTAAAAATGGCTTTAAAATGGATTTGGAGCATGGAGACGATTATCTCGGGATTGCAATATAACCAAACAAAACTTTTAGTGGATTTCTACTTATTTTATTAAATATCATCTCCACCAAACAGGACAAGCTTGCATCTGTTATAGTTTTGGAGAAAAATGTGTTCATTTCATGTATGCGCGAAATGCCTTAAAAATGGCTTTAAAATGGATTTGGAGCATGGAGACGATTATCTCGGGATTGCAAGATAACCAAACAAAACTTTTAGTGGATTTCTACTTATTTTATTAAATATCATCTCCACCAAACAGGACAAGCTTGCATCTGTTATAGTTTTGGAGAAAAATGTGTTCATTTCATGTATGCGCGAAATGCCTTAAAAATGGCTTTAAAATGGATTTGGAGCATGGAGACGATTATCTCGGGATTGCAAGATAACCAAACAAAACTTTTAGTGGATTTCTACTTATTTTATTAAATATCATCTCCACCAAACAGGACAAGCTTGCATCTGTTATAGTTTTGGAGAAAAATGTGTTCATTTCATGTATGCGCGAAATGCCTTAAAAATGGCTTTAAAATGGATTTGGAGCATGGAGACGATTATCTCGGGATTGCAAGATAACCAAACAAAACTTTTAGTGGATTTCTACTTATTTTATTAAATATCATCTCCACCAAACAGGACAAGCTTGCATCTGTTATAGTTTTGGAGAAAAATGTGTTCATTTCATGTATGCGCGAAATGCCTTAAAATGGCTTTAAAATGGATTTGGAGCATGGAGACGATTATCTCGGGATTGCAAGATAACCAAACAAAACTTTTAGTGGATTTCTACTTATTTTATTAAATATCATCTCCACCAAACAGGACAAGCTTGCATCTGTTATAGTTTTGGAGAAAAATGTGTTCATTTCATGTATGCGCGAAATGCCTTAAAAATGGCTTTAAAATGGATTTGGAGCATGGAGACGATTATCTCGGGATTGCAAGATAACCAAACAAAACTTTTAGTGGATTTCTACTTATTTTATTAAATATCATCTCCACCAAACAGGACAAGCTTGCATCTGTTATAGTTTTGGAGAAAAATGTGTTCATTTCATGTATGCGCGAAATGCCTTAAAAATGGCTTTAAAATGGATTTGGAGCATGGAGACGATTATCTCGGGATTGCAAGATAACCAAACAAAACTTTTAGTGGATTTCTACTTATTTTATTAAATATCATCTCCACCAAACAGGACAAGCTTGCATCTGTTATAGTTTTGGAGAAAAATGTGTTCATTTCATGTATGCGCGAAATGCCTTAAAAATGGCTTTAAAATGGATTTGGAGCATGGAGACGATTATCTCGGGATTGCAAGATAACCAAACAAAACTTTTAGTGGATTTCTACTTATTTTATTAAATATCATCTCCACCAAACAGGACAAGCTTGCATCTGTTATAGTTTTGGAGAAAAATGTGTTCATTTCATGTATGCGCGAAATGCCTTAAAAATGGCTTTAAAATGGATTTGGAGCATGGAGACGATTATCTCGGGATTGCAAGATAACCAAACAAAACTTTTAGTGGATTTCTACTTATTTTATTAAATATCATCTCCACCAAACAGGACAAGCTTGCATCTGTTATAGTTTTGGAGAAAAATGTGTTCATTTCATGTATGCGCGAAATGCCTTAAAAATGGCTTTAAAATGGATTTGGAGCATGGAGACGATTATCTCGGGATTGCAAGATAACCAAACAAAACTTTTAGTGGATTTCTACTTATTTTATTAAATATCATCTCCACCAAACAGGACAAGCTTGCATCTGTTATAGTTTTGGAGAAAAATGTGTTCATTTCATGTATGCGCGAAATGCCTTAAAAATGGCTTTAAAATGGATTTGGAGCATGGAGACGATTATCTCGGGATTGCAAGATAACCAAACAAAACTTTTAGTGGATTTCTACTTATTTTATTAAATATCATCTCCACCAAACAGGACAAGCTTGCATCTGTTATAGTTTTGGAGAAAAATGTGTTCATTTCATGTATGCGCGAAATGCCTTAAAAATGGCTTTAAAATGGATTTGGAGCATGGAGACGATTATCTCGGGATTGCAAGATAACCAAACAAAACTTTTAGTGGATTTCTACTTATTTTATTAAATATCATCTCCACCAAACAGGACAAGCTTGCATCTGTTATAGTTTTGGAGAAAAATGTGTTCATTTCATGTATGCGCGAAATGCCTTAAAAATGGCTTTAAAATGGATTTGGAGCATGGAGACGATTATCTCGGGATTGCAAGATAACCAAACAAAACTTTTAGTGGATTTCTACTTATTTTATTAAATATCATCTCCACCAAACAGGACAAGCTTGCATCTGTTATAGTTTTGGAGAAAAATGTGTTCATTTCATGTATGCGCGAAATGCCTTAAAAATGGCTTTAAAATGGATTTGGAGCATGGAGACGATTATCTCGGATTGTAAGATAACCAAACAAAACTTTTAGTGGATTTCTACTTAT